>NC_091348.1:21143354-21210854 GCF_038502225.1 Cherax quadricarinatus
ATATATTCTCTCTTGTCAGTGTACACCTCACCGAATACATTAATTGTGTAACCAACTCATTATTACTGTAACTGAATCCGTTTCAAACCCCCCTTCCCCCCCTTTCAACAGAGAGCTGTTTGACAACACTGGCAGAGCTCTTTTTTAATACAGTAAGCTCTTTTATAAAGCTCTATCAGTAATGCGATTTTTTGCAGATGCAACTAAAAAAGTACATCCAAAATTAAATATCACGTATTGTGAAGGCATTTCACGTCCTCTTAGTTTTGAATGCACTTTCAATCACATTTTTAAAAAAATCTTGAGGTTTAGAAGAGCTTACTGGTATCATAATAATTAGTGATTCTGTTAGTCTGAAAATCACCTCATTACAGCTGTATCGAGGTGCCTCGATGCTGACAAAAAGCACGTGATTCTAGGAATTAGAGCTACTTTCCCCTTTCTTGGAGCAAACCTGATTGTCTCCCATTCAGTAGGCGCTGTATGACCCCATGAATAATAATTAAGTTGTGGATTTCGTTGGCATTTGCGTCTTGAATTATTATTATTATTATTATCGTGTAAATGCTTTTTCATTTATAGGTAAGCTTTGGCTTTTTTTTTTTTTTGCAGCAACCTTATACCAATAAGCTTTGCTAAGTGACCCCATCCCCTGACCCACATTGACCTTGCATGACCTTCCATATAGAGGTAAGATGGTCTTGTATGTTGTGGTTTCATTCTGGTCTGGTGGTGGTCAATGACTGTCTATCACCCCCCCCCCCCCTCTTCCTCTCTCCCTCTTTTTTTTCCTCCCTCCCCCACTCACACTTAATCACTCATACTCACATCCCCTTAAACTCACAAGACTCTCACTCTCTCTTGAAAGTTGTGTTGTGTTTCACTACAGTGTGTGTTGGCTGGACAGTATTATGAATATGTGCCAGAAGTTTGTGTTCTTTATGTCCAACTTGACTGCAGTTGTACATCACTTGTGGCACTGATGCAAATATCTCCTCTAAACACCTGTATCTGGTTAATGTAGTGTAGTTGTCCTATACACTGTCACAAGTCAGTGCTGGGTAGTGTAGTATAGTTATGTCTCCCATACTTTTGTCACAAGTTAGTGTTCTGTGCTGTATTCATTCTGGTTTATAGTGTATCTCCTTATTTGATGTGCTGTGAAAAACACTGAACTTTAAGGGTAGAACTCATTTCACAACCTACACTCAAATGTAAACTTTATACATTGGTTCAGTCAGTTGTAATGTGATAATGGCCAAAACAGACCAGAATGTCATCTAAAGTTTCTTCTGCAAATTATGGATTATTTGTGAATTGTGTTCTAGTCATAGTATTGCCACTTCCATTTTCATTGCATGCATTTCAGCAACTTAGGATAATTTATTATATTATGTACTCTAAGGATGTTTTATGCTCTTTGCAGTTTGAAAGCGGAGAGAGTGACATGGATTCTCCAGAAGAGGGTGTTCCCAATGGTTCTGCGCAAATCGTTACCTGATTCCCATATGTGCAAGCTGCCAGTGAACTCCATCATAAGCCGTCAGTCAACTCAAAGATTTTGCATCAACCTCAAACACCAGGATAGTAACTAGAAGGGAAACAGTCAAAATTCTTTCCAATTGATTTAAAGCCTTGAAGTTTAGTGGGAGGGGCTGTTCTTTAGATGGTTGAAAGAGTGAGACATGGTTGTAGTTTGCCTTCCATGGACATTTCCCAAGGGAGGTCAGCTGCATATCCATCAACTTTTTCATTGGCTTATGAACCTTTCATAATGAAAAGTTATCATCCAAATAAAGATAGGTAGCAAGTATACCATAGCAGCCACGGGTTTTTCACTTCATTAATGCTTATTTACATGTAGTAGGTAAATAAATATGTAGGCATTCACATGTATTTGTGTATGTTATTCATCTTGAGAATATACGTATCTACTGTTTCCCAGCTTAGAAAGTGTTACCAGACTGAATAAGCAGTTATTCCATTTTTTAGTGATTTACAAAAAATATACAAGACTGTTTCAACACAGCCCTCATGGAGGGATTTTCATTCAGAGAGTTATTAAGATGCCTTGTACATTTTGTGTGTAAACAACAGTTGATTTTTGACCGAGACATAAAAAATGAGAAATGTTTTAACTTAGTGTGAATGCAGATGTTCAGTCTTTCAAACCTGTGGCACATAAGTAGTGTCTTCCTTGATCAAAGATGAGGAAGGTAAAGAAAGAAATTCATCCTTTAAGACTGCTCATTGTGTCTCAGGTACCTGCTGTGCAACAGTAAGGAATATTGACTGTGGTTCATGTATATCTGATTTACTAGAGCACCTTGAGATTTACACTGCCATGTGTTAGCTCATAAGACATAACCCATGTAGGACACACAGCATACTGTTTTCACAAATGACTGATGAAGCTTGATGTATGGAGAATAAGTTACTATGTCTGAAGCAGTTCATAGTTAGCTCTCAGTTTGTAGAAGAAACCTTAGATAACATTTCATTCTGCCCATTAACAAGTTATAAAGCAATCACATAACTTGTCCAAGATGGAGCAAAGCTTTGTCTAAAGTTTTTTCTATAAACTTGATGTATGGCTGGTGAGCCAAAATCCACACATGCTCATGATATTATAGTGCATTTATGTACTGTCTTGTTAGGTATAGGTGAAATCTCCTTAACACATCCTAGTGGCTTTTATATACACTAAAGAAAGTGTCCTGCTTGGGCTATGGTTAGGCATAACATTGTTGTATTCAGTTTTTAATTTGGTGTGATTTTTCAAAAACAAGTGCTTACTAGTAAAGAGTTGTTGGTATATTGCTAAATTTGAAATTGGCCTGTAAGTTAACCTGTCTGTGTTTGTTTTCATTCTGAGGAATATGAATAATGTGAAATATCCCCAGGAAATAAAATAAAGCATGGAGGTAAGAGCTACACTAATGGTAGGTTATTTGATTTTAGAGGGACATTTTGTCTGTGTTTTTGATATGGGCCTGTGACTTTTCTTGAGCTTTTCAGCTTCTCCCACTAATAAATACATGTACAATTCTCACACTGCAATTTTTAGAGCCTCAAAATTAATGTAATTTGAGCCAAAATAAACCACAGTATGGACACTTACATTGCAAATTTTAGAATGCCTCAGAATTAATAAAATTCGAGCCCAAATAAATTTTGCTAATACAGTAGCTTCAGAATTGCATAGCTTGAGGCAGTGAGGTTTGCTAGTCTACTCTGTGATTCCCACTCAACTTAAGAATGAATGCTTAGACAAGAGTGAAATGGTGTCATTAGTTTTAATAAAAAGATTCATTTTTGTGGCTCTGTTCATGTGTCATTATTTTTTTGGGGCTTTTTATTGGTAGTTTAATAAATATTTTTTTCTGGGTTGGCTGTTTACCAAATGCATTCATACTTTGTGTATATTCATTTTATGTGTGTAATTTATAGAGCTCACATTTATTTGATAAGAGATTTTTCTTAAATGCTGTAGCAGACATCACTAGCCACTGGTTAGGTACTGGACATGTCAGTGTGAGGTACAGTATACACTGGTTAACCCTTAAACTGTCCAAACGTACATCTACATTTGCGCGCATAGTGCTCCAACCTTGATTTTCTCCATAAGAAAGAATGTAAAAAAAAAAAAACGTAGATCTACGTTCAGAGCGCTTCACGAGCGAACGTAGATCTACGTTTGGACAGTTTAAGGGTTAAGAAAAACACGTAAGCAAACACTAGGACGTATTTATTAGAAAATGTTTCGGTCCTGAGACCTTGTTCACTTCTAACATACAGAGGTTGAAAGACATTATGTATAGGCAGAGAGTGAGGTGTGAGTGATGCATGGTGATCTGAATAATGCCATGTTGGGATGAGGACAGGTAGATGATGAGATCATAGGACTCCTGTGTCATCGTCTACCTGTCCTCATCCCAACATGGCTTTCTTCAGGCCACCATGCTTCACTCACACCTCACTCGACGCTTATAATGTCTTTCAGCCTCTGTATGTTAGAAGTGAACAAGGTCCCAGGACTGAAACATTTTTTAATAAATATGTCCTAATGTTTGCTTATGTGTTTTTCTAAACCAACTTGTTGGTATTTATTATCAAGGTTTATACCACAGTATACACTACATGCCAACCCACCCTCAGAGATAGTCCAGCTGCTGCCTGCCTTTACATATATGTACTGTACTGTATACTGTATCGTGGCTTTGTTCTGTGTATTAAACAATATCTAATAGTGTTTGTAAGTGAAAAGAAACAATACTTATAGTACAATATTGGATAAATATTCTTAGTTAGCAATAGATGCAATTAGATATGCAATATTATGACTAAAGAATGCATCTTTGATTAAAACCTGGATATCGGTAGGAAAATAGTTTCCTGGTTCTTAACATTTGACTTACAGTTTTTGGAATGAATTAACATCATAAGTGACTGGTGGTGGGCTGGTGTCATACAGTACACATTTTTTTTGTTAACATGCTGGCTGTTTTCCACTGAGGCAGAGTGACCCAAATAAGAAATACTTTCACCATCATTTACACCAACACTCTTGCCAGACTTGCACAGATATGACAGTACACATATGCTGTTTAAATTATCACATCTGCACATGTAGATATGAAATGAAATGACACCCTCTTCGTGATCAAAGAACCAGACACTTGTAGACAATACATATATGCCATGAAGCATTAATAATCTTCATTTAAGACATGGTTACACAGAACAAAGGTAGCTTCTTCATCCCTGAAATATAACGATAAACTCCAGTGTCACCTGACAGCTAGAAATCACTTCTCCTATTACCAGCATGGGACAGTGGGCATACTTCTGAATCTTATCATGTTCCCTTTATATACCCTCTCTGTCCTTGTACATGTTATGTTTATATTGGCTTGGTAAAGCTAGAGAGCAAACCATAGCTGTAATAAATCTCTCATTAGTTGCTCTTGGGTCGTTTGGCCTAAGTATTGTAAGTAAATTTTACCAATATTTATACTGAATTAATCGTGAAGAAAAACTTTTTAGACATTGAACAACACTTCATTACAATAACAAAAGACAGGGAGATATAATCATGACATAGAAAATACTGCAGCATTGACAGGATGGATTGGGAATATATTTGGCATGAGGGGGGATAGGAGCAAAGGGGTATAGATGGAAGCTGAAAACCAAGACAAGCTACAAAAATGTTAAAGAAATATTTTTTCAGGTAAAGAGAAGTGAAAAATGAAAAAACTATATACAGTGGACCCCCGGTTAACGATATTTTTTCATTCCAGAAGTATGTTCAGGTGCCAGTACTGACCGAATTTGTTCCCATAAGGAATATTGTGAAGTAGATTAGTCTATTTCAGACCCCCAAACATACACGTACAAACGCACTTACATAAATACACTTACATAATTGGTCGCATTGGGAGGTGATCGTTCAGCGGGGGTCCACTGTATTGAGGTTGAAGTGTCAAGAGTAAATATGACCCTCTGAAATAACTTTTCTGTGAGCATTATACAGTACAGAGCATACAAATGTAATGCCATTGCTTTTTTTAAATGAATCGTAATGCAGAACTTTTTTTTTTTTTAAATGTTTTTTCTTTATAGCTTATGAATGCTAGTGCTCTACATGAAACAAATATTTTTATTTATGCACTAGATTAGTTTTCTATTGGAACTGGACATTAATAACTTAGGGATAACAAAATCTACTAGAGAGGAAGCTGCTGCCTTAATTTTACACTACTCACTGAGCATAGTTTACAATTTTGGTACTGACTCTTATTATTATTATTAATTATTATTATCACACTGGCCGATTCCCACCAAGGCAGGGTGGCCCGAAAAAGAAAAACTTTCACCATCATTCACTCCATCACTGTCTTGCCAGAAGGGTGCTTTACACTACAGTTTTTAAACTGCAACATTAACACCCCTCCTGACTCTTGCGGTGGTTGTATGCAAATGTTACATAAGGATTCAATTATGATTAGTGATAGGTTAAGAAGCAAGTGTGGACCTGGTGCAACACACGTGGTACTTTATATGCAATATCTTTTTACTTTAAAATTTGTTCTTGCCTTTAATTACTGAAATTGTTAAGTAATAAAATTGTGCTAATGAACTGAAAATTAAGAAATGACATTTCTTTTGCTCCATTAAAGTAATTGTTACATGTAAAATGAGCTGTACCCCTCCCCCATTTCACAACTGGGAACCCCAAGGGCATCAACCCATTTTTGCCCGAATGTTAATTGACCACTGAACATGATGTGTGCCAGTCATACACCCATACTACACTTGGTGAAAGCCAGCACAAATAATAGCTGTCCCTTCATGTTTTTTTTTTTTTTTTTTTTTCTTACCAAGTGGTAAATTGGTGTGGATAATTCTGAGCAAGAAATGGTTGAGCTTTAATCCTCCATCTACAATTTGCAACCCAATTTCTGATAATAGAAAACAAAATGAACAGCCAAAGTACTTAGTGGTAGTAATATATGGAATTGGTAATTTTATCAAAAAGTATAAATGATTAATCATAGGGAATGTTATAAAGTATAAAAATATATGTTTAAATTTGTTTATAAAGTTAGGGTTTTTGAAACTCAAAATGCATTTGTAACTGCCTGATACTTTTCATAAGGTTATATTTCATTTATGCTTTGAAGGTGAATAGCTAAACACAGGTATAGATTTGTTGTACACTGAGTGACTGTGTTGTGGATATTGTTTTTGCTGTATGTCGACACTGCTCAGTTGTATTATCACAAGTCTTGTACAGTATTACCACACTAAAATTAAGAAAGTATGTTTTATTGTGGGCAGGCAGTTGGTCATAGGAAGCAATGCGTACACCTGGATCTCCATAACTTTCGGTAAATATATATACAAAGTTTCTTTTAATCCCTATTTTAGGGACAAAAGTGTTCTTGAATTTTAGTGTACGTGATGCTTGGCTATAATGACCCATGAACTGTTGACAAGCTTCATACCCAATAAAGTTGATTCTCATAATCTTATGTTGGCAATACTGTACTCTTTAAAATCAATAAATGCTGACAGTCACTGATATACAGTACTATACTCAGATTTCCTGTGTTTAGGTATTTAGTACCTCTCATTGCTCCACCCTGAACTATGATAGATTCATAGGTTTTGGTTTTATCAGTTCTTTATTTAACTTGTGTGCATGTGTTTGTGAATTATAATCAGGGTTGGAAAAGGTATCCAGCAATTTTTTTGTTTTTATGTTAATATAGGTGGTGGTGGACTGTCTCATGTTATTGCAGGGACCATGTAATTGTCTTTGAAATGTACAAGAAGATTGATCCACTTGGCATTATTTTCTTTTACCTTGTTACAATATTTATCTTGTTCCTTTGGTGGGAGAGACCACTATTTAATTGAACTTAATTTTACTTCTCCTATAATAAAAAGTTGTTTTACACACCTATAATAAAAGTTTCTGTTTTACACACCAGAAGAAGAATGTTCATATTTACAAGATGTGATTTTTTTTATAATGGTTTCCATCCCTGTTATAGCTTGATATTTATATTGGTAATATGTTCACCAATGTACATGAAACTTAATAAATATTTTGATATATTATGGCATAATTTATAACCTTTTTTAATTTAAATTACTGTATTTGAATTATGTACTCTTTTATTTTAACTTATATTTTGAAGACTGAGACACTTATGCAACATATGGGAATCTTTATAACAAAAACGTTTTGCCATACAGTGGCTTCATCAGTCCAGTACAAAGTAGAAATGGTAAGGAGAGGAGGAGTTTGTGGTAATAAATCCCTCAGCCTGGAATCGATGTGTTCAGTACATCACTCTTGTAGAAAGTGCAACATGTGGCTGGAGAAGTGGCTTATATACTGCAGTCAGGCGAGTCGAAGCAGGAGGCGCCGGGATCATAGTGGAACCATCCACTAATCTAATTAGGTCTTCGCCCAGAGGTTGGACAAGTACTGAAGAAGACCTACTTAGATTAGTGGATGGTTCCACTATGATCCTGCCTCTGCCTGCTTTGACTCACCTGACTGCAGTATATAAGCTACTTCTCTGGTCATATCCTGCACTTTCTACAAGAGTGATGGACTGAAGACATCAATACCAGGCTGAGGGATTGATTACCTCAAACTCTTCTCCCTCGCTTGCACAAGCACATACATAATAAACACAAGCAGTGAGCAGCACTTGCTACTGATCCAAGATGTAACATAAAACCAAATACGTGTACATAATGTGTCTGTTCAGTCACAGTAAAGGTGACTGAAACAATGTTGACAGATTTTGATGAAAGAAACTCCTCTTAATAAAGTGACCACCTACCATATGTCTCGCCTTACTGGGTAGGATGTTTTTACGCTGGTGAAGGGATCTTGATGCAAGAAATTGGAGCTACCTTTTTTCTTGGACTGAACCTGATTACATTCCCATTCCTCAGGTGCTGAATGAACCCCATGGGTTTAATGCTCCCCTATGATAAACTTGATTACTTCCCATTCCCCAGGTGTTCTCTGACCCCAACAGCTTTAGTGCTTCCCAGTGAATATAATGATCTGGAGACAATCTCCAGTTAAAAATCTCATAGAGAAGAGCAAGAACATCTGTAGAACGAGTGTCAAGGAATAACCCATATGGGTTTAACTCTGCTTTTGCAATAATAGTTATAATAAATCTGTATCTCGGGCACATACACAGAGGGCATTGCTAACAGGTGTCGCAGAAGAGATGAAGAATCCACTCTGTTCTCTTGCTGGACGGCTGAGATATCCTCAAGGCTGCTCTGTTGACACTGCTCACATCACTGCTAAACTTCAACAAAAGCAGTATGCTACCTATGCCAACGGTCCCCTTGTCAGCCAAATAAAAGATATTCCTAATCCCTCTTCATCCATCTTCAAACTGAAGTACCACAGTTTGTCATTACAAGTGTTTTATTACACCTGTTTCATTCATCAACTGCTACAGTTGTCACCCTTTATTAATTACTTTATTCTCAAGGCTCTTTACTCTTCATGCCGTTAAGGGAGAGGCTCTTGATGCAAAGGACTGAACCTATCCTTCCCTTCTTGGATTGCGTGTAATGGCGTCTCATTTCCCCAGGCGCTGTATAACCCCTCCCTCAAGGGAGGTTCTTTGATGCTGGTGAGGGGCTCTTGATTTAAGGAATTGAATCTGTTTCAGTTACCAGAATTAAGCCTGAATGCCTTCCATCCCTCCTCCACAGGCACTGTATAATCCCTATGGGTTTAGCGCTCCCCATAATGTAAAACCCCTACGGGTTTGTCACCTCCCCTTAAATATTATAAATACACCCTTCACGAGGTGTTCCTTAGTATTGATGAAGGGCTCTTGATCACAAGGCTGCATCACCTGTACGAGTTTGGTTAGCTTTTTTTTTTAATATAAGAACATAAGAAAAGGAACACTGAGCAGGCCTACTGACCCATGCGAAGCAGGTCCATGTCCCCCCCCCCCCCGATTAGCCCAATGACCCACCTAGTCAGGTCACTTCCACTTAAGTTACATTCACTTGTTAGACGAAGAATGAGGGGAGACCTGATCGAAGTGTATAAGTGGAAGATAGGTATTAATAAAGGAGATATTAATAAGGTCTTGAGGATGTCTCTCCAGGAGAGAACCCGCAGTAATGGATTTAAATTAGATAAGTTTAGATTTAGAAAGGACATAGGAAAGTATTGGTTTGGCAATAGGGTAGTTGATGAGTGGAACAGTCTACCTAGTTGGGTTATTGAGGCTGGGACTTTGGGTAGTTTCAAATTTAGGTTGGATAAGTACATGAGTGGGAGGGGTTGGATTTGAGTGGGACTTTCACATCAGAGCTTATTTCTTGGGTGGCATTGAAAATTGGGTTGGGCAAATGTTTTGTTAGTGGGATGAATTGTAAAGGACCTGCCTAGTATGGGCCAACAGGCCTCCTGCAGTGTTCCTCCTTTCTTATGTTCTTATGTTTAAATAGCGTGTTGAAAATTTCCGGCCAAGACAGGACTCGCAGCAATGGTTTCAAGTTGGAAAAATTCAGATTCAGGAAGGATATAGGAAAGCACTGGTTTGGTAATAGAGTTGTGGATGAGTGGAACAAACTCCCTAGTACAGTTATTGAGGCTAAAACGTTGTGTAGTTTTAAAAAAGGTTAGATAAATACATGAGTGGGTGTGAGTTGGACCTGACTAGCTTGTGCTATTAGATCTTTCCTTAAGAGTCTTCAATCTTTCTTCATAAGGAAGATTTCTAATGCTATGTATTATTTTAGTCATCCTACGCTGAATGTTTTCTAACGAATTTATGTCCATTCTGTAATATGGAAACCAGAACATCCCCTTTATTTATTCTTGTTTTCCATTTATACACCTCGATCATATCCCCCCCTAATTCTACACCTTTCGAGAGTGCAAATTCAGGGCCTCAGTCTATCTTCATAGGGAGCTTCCGTCTTCTCTTTGGATCAGTCCTCAAAAATTCCCCATTCCCAGGCACTGTATGACCCCTACGGGTTTACTTCTTCCTCCGATTAAAATAAATATCAGGTTTTGCTCCTTGTAATCATGAGTAAGAGAATTTACGTATCATGTATCAGTCAGAAAAGCCTAACCTTGAGACCAATAAGCCTAACCTCCATAGTGGGAAAATTTATGGAATCAATAATTGCCGAGGCAGTTCGTAGCCACCTTGAAAAGCATAAATTAATCAACGAATCTCAGCATGGTTTTACAAAGGGGCGTTCCTGCCTTACGAATTTATTAACTTTTTTCACTAAGGTATTTGAGGAGGTAGATCATGGTAATGAATATGATATTGTGTATATGGACTTCAGTAAGGCTTTTGACAGGGTCCCACATCAGAGACTATTGAGGAAAATTAAAGCACATGGAATAGGAGGAGAAATTTTTTCCTGGATAGAGGCATGGTTGACAAATAGGCAGCAGAGAGTTTGCATAAATGGGGAGAAATCAGAGTGGGGAAGCGTCACGAGCGGTGTTCCACAGGGGTCAGTGTTGGGCCCCCTGCTGTTCACAATCTACATAAACGACATAGATGAGGGCATAAAGAGCGACATCGGCAAGTTTGCCGATGACACCAAAATAGGCCGTCGAATTCATTCTGACGAGGACATTCGAGCACTCCAGGAAGATTTGAATAGACTGATGCAGTGGTCGGAGAAGTGGCAGATGCAGTTTAATATAGACAAATGCAAAGTTCTAAATGTTGGACAGGACAATAACCATGCCACATATAAACTAAATAATGTAGATCTTAATATTACGGATTGCGAAAAAGATTTAGGAGTTCTGGTTAGCAGTAATCTGAAACCAAGACAACAGTGCATAAGTGTTCGCAATAAAGCTAATAGAATCCTTGGCTTCATATCAAGAAGCATAAATAATAGGAGTCCTCAGGTTGTTCTTCAACTCTATACATCCTTGGTTAGGCCTCATTTAGATTATGCTGCACAGTTTTGGTCACCGTATTACAGAATGGATATAAATTCTCTGGAAAATGTACAAAGGAGGATGACAAAGATGATCCCATGTATCAGAAACCTTCCCTATGAGGATAGACTAAGGGCCCTGAAACTGCACTCTCTAGAAAGACGTAGAATTAGGGGGGATATGATTGAGGTGTATAAATGGAAGACAGGAATAAATAAAGGGGATGTAAATAGTGTGCTGAAAATATCTAGCCTAGACAGGACTCGCAGCAATGGTTTTAAGTTGGAAAAATTCAGATTCAGGAAGGATATAGGAAAGTACTGGTTTGGTAATAGAGTTGTGGATGAGTGGAACAGACTCCCAAGTACCGTTATAGAGGCCAGAACGTTGTGTAGCTTTAAAAATAGGTTGGATAAATACATGAGTAGATGTGGGTGGGTGTGAGTTAGACCTGATAGCTTGTGCTAACAGGTCGGTTGCCGTGTTCCTCCCTTAAGTCAATGTGACCTGACCTGACTAGGTTGGGTGCATTGGCTTAAGCCGGTAGGAGACTTGGACCTGCCTCGCATGGGCCAGTGGGCCTTCTGCAGTGTTCCTTCGTTCTTATGTTCTTATGTTCTTATACTATACGCAAGGCTCATAACCATGACTCACGAAATCGTAATGACACGATTGCAAACAAACCATACCCCGGCCGGGATTGAACCCGCGGTCAGAGAGTCATGCAGCACAAGGAGTGGTGGAGGCTCGATCACCCGTCCCCTAATCGCTAGACCAGTATAAATAGTTCTCCCAAGAGGCTTTGCATCGTGGTGTCCATATGTATGGGTGACTGAGGTAGTCACTGGCAACTTCGGATTTGCTTTGCAACTAAAGGTTATATACAGAAAGGCACACGTCTCAGTGTATATACCTGGAGCCTGGAGTTTACCTGGAGAGAGTTCCGGGGGTCAACGCCCCCGCGGCCCGGTCTGTGACCAGGCCTCCTGGTGGATCAGAGCCTGATCAACCAGGCTGTTACTGCTGGCTGCACGCAAACCAACGTACGAGCCACAGCCCGGCTGGTCAGGAACCGACTTTAGGTGCTTGTCCAGTGCCAGCTTGAAGACTGCCAAGGGTCTGTTGGTAATCCCCCTTATGTATGCTGGGAGGCAGTTGAACAGTCTCGGGCCCCTGACACTTATTGTATGGTCTCTTAACTGCTAGTGACACCCCTGCTTTTCATTGGGGGGATGTTGCATCGTCTGCCAAGTCTTTTGCTTTCGTAGTGAGTGATTTTCGTGTGCAAGTTCGGTACTAGTCCCTCTAGGATTTTCCAGGTGTATATAATCATGTATCTCTCCCGCCTGAGTTCCAGGGAATACAGGTTTAGGAACCTCAAGCGCTCCCAGTAATTTAGGTGTTTTATCTCCGTTATGCGCGCCGTGAAGGTTCTCTGTACATTTTCTAGGTCAGCAATTTCACCTGCCTTGAAAGGTGCTGTTAGTGTGCAGCAATATTCCAGCCCAGATAAAACAAGTGACCTGAAGAGTGTCATCATGGACTTGGCATCCCTAGTTTTGAAGGTTCTCATTATCCATCCTGTCATTTTTCTAGCAGATACGATTGATACAATGTTATGGTCCTTGAAGGTGAGATCCTTCGACATGATCACTCCCAGGTCTTTGACGTTGGTGTTTCGCTCTATTTTGTGGCCAGAATTTCTTTTGTACTCTGATGAAGATTTAATTTCCTCGTGTTTACCATATCTGAGTAATTGAAATTTCTCATCGTTGAACTTCATATTGTTTTCTGCAGCCCACTGAAAGATTTGGTTGATGTCCGCCTGGAGCCTTGCAGTGTCTGCAATGGAAGACACTGTCATGTAGATTCGGGTGTCATCTGCAAAGGAAGACACGGTGCTGTGGCTGACATCCTTGTCTTTGTCAGATATGAGGATGAGGAACAAGATGAGAGCGAGTACTGTGCCTTGTGGAACAGAGCTTTTCACCGTAGCTGCCTCGGACTTTACTCTGTTGACTACTACTCTCTGTGTTCTGTTAGTGAGGAAATTATAGATCCATCGACCGACTTTTCCTGTTATTCCTTTAGCGCGCATTTTGTGCGCTATTACGCCATGGTCACACTTGTCGAAGGCTTTTGCAAAGTCTGTATATATTACATCTGCATTATTTTTGTCTTCTAGTGCATTTAGGACCTTGTCGTAGTGATCCAATAGTTGACAGACAGGAGCGACCTGTTCGAAACCCATGTTGCCCTGGGTTGTGTAATTTATAGGTTTCTAGATGGGTGGTGATCTTGCTTCTTAGGACCCTTTCAAAGATATTTATGATATGGGATGCTAGTGCTATCGGTCTGTAGTTCTTTGTTGTTGCTTTGCTGCCCCCTTTGTGGAGTGGGGCTATGTCTGTTGTTTTTAGTATCTGTGGGACGACCCCTGTGTCCATGCTCCCTCTCCATAGGATGGTAAAAGCTCGTGATAGGAGCTTCTTGCAGTTCTTGATGAACACGGAGTTCCATGTGTCTGGCCTGTTCGAAGTCATTTGGCATCAGGATAACATCAGATAGCCTTGTGTTAACCAAATTCTGTGGCTCTCATAAAAAAATTCATTTTGATCTTCGACTCTCAGTCTGGTTAGCGGCTTGCTAAAAACTGAGTCATATTGGGACTTGAGTAGCTCACTCATTTCCTTGCTGTCATCTGTGTAGGACCCATCTTGTTTAAGTAGGGGCCCAATACTGGACGTTGTTCTGTTTTGTTTATTTTGTTACACATTGTAACTGTCCAAAGTGCATTAAAAGTTATGCAGAAAGTCGACAGTTTTTCCTATTGTACTTCATATACAACAATGGTTATATCGCATTTCTAGCAAACAGAAAGAAACCATTACTTGCTGGGTCCCTGGGTCCAGGGCCACGAACAAGCAGATTCAACGATGATACATCAATCTTCCCCAGGTAGTTCGAGTCATCGGAGTATTTTCTAGCACTTTTTCAACATTCGGTGGCAGCAACGTTAGTCTTGAGTTAGGCACAACAAATTATTTTCCATCAAACCACAATTGAGTTCCTGATCATCTTACCATCATCGTCTGATGAAGGAAAATAAACTTCCATTATGACTTAGACACACACGACTCAAATATGGATACATACATAAAATACTTATTAGTATACACCCCATTTCATCGTTATTACTTGATAATCCAGATTCTTGAAGCTGGATATCTAAATTCTTGCCATCAGGTAACTGAGTCTAAAGCCTATTGACCACACGAGGGTTATTAAGACTGCAATGAAAAATATTTGTATGCCTAAAATACGGATTAAAATAAGCGCCCAGTGTTTATTATACACTGAAAGACATATACCTATTTGTGTACATGTCCTGTCATCAGTATCTACTCCTGTTTCTAAACTATTTAATAAACTTTGTGGTTTCAATGTTCGTTGTAGCCAATCATGCAGTGAGTCAGTGATTTTTTTAACACATACAAATATTTATTTCTCTGTAAAAATTACGATGTGGGGTTTAATATTATAGAGTATAGGTTACAATGTATGGTTTCATATTATAAAGTACTACTTACAAAGAGGGACACTATTATGCCTAGTAGGACTAGGCATTTCGGGCAGACACGAAAAAAACACTCGTCACTTCATAATTTTTTTTAATGTTCCTTGCCCTTATTTTTTTTAATTTCTAATTTGATAAGTCTATTGGGGAACATTTTGAGTGTCACTATAAAGTAGTGTTGTAAGGGGAGTGTACAGTGTTTGTGGGTTGCGCACTGACGGACGTGACGAAGGCGGGGGCGGCAGGGGTGGTGTCGTGGGCGTGGCGGGGGGGCGTGGGCGTGATGGGAGCGCCGGGAGGGCGTGCTGGGCATGGGCACCTCAGTGCGGTGGGGGCCTGGGTTCAGTACAGAGTGGTTGTCTGCCGCGGGCACACGGCTCCGACGGCACACCCCAGCAGCCCCCCCCCACCCCCCCCGACGCCGCCGGAGGGTCGCTGACGCCGCCGACGCCGAGCGTCCCACCATGTGGCGGCTCCCAGCTGCCGCTAGGCGGCCTCCCCAGCTACCCTCCCTGCTGCTGCTACTCCTGCTGTTCTCAGCGGCAGCGCCATGGGCAGCAGCCGAGCCTGACCCCAAACCCAAGCCTCAGGAAGACTACTACGACGGCGGATATGATAGTAAGTACTCAGACAGCTATGACCTCTCTCTCTCTCTACGCTGACTCCTGCCTATGTTAGGTCACCTCGCCTATAAAATATTAGGTCACTTTTAATGTCTAAGTCACCTCGCCTATGTTATATCATTCCCCCTATACTGAGTCACCAGTACACTTTCCTCACCCATGATAGGTCACAACTACACCAATCTCACCTTTAAAAAAGGTCACCTTTGCACTTATATTACTACTACGATAATCTCGCCTATTAGAGTTCACAATTACACTAATTTCACCTATAATAGGTCACTATTATGACCTAGAATAGAGATGACATCTCCCACATAAAAGTTCACTGACCACATCACGGGCCCAGTACATAAGGAACATCCACATACAGACACAAAATTTCTTACTAAACTCGTAGGCACCTCCTAGCCTATGTTACTCACAATGACATACATCACCAGAGTTATGGGGTCACAGTCGCCTCACCCGGGTTCAATCCTGGGTGAGGGGATACATTCGAGCAAGTCTAACATCTTACGCCCGTGTCCACCAAGCAGTAAGTAGGTACCCGGGAGTTTGTCGACTGTAGTAGGCTGCACCTAGGTGCAGGACCTGAGAAAGACCCCATTAGGCATCTAGGGGCAGAACCTGAGGACGCCATTAGCTATAAGTTAAACTGACTGACTTACTTGATTTATCCTGGATTATTAGGCCTCTGTGGTTAATAATCTGGAGTTTTCTTCTAACACCCACATTGAACTTCAAAACGAAAGGCAGTTAGGTCTCTCTCTCTCTCTCTCTCTCTCTCTCTCTCTCTCTCTCTCTCTCTCTCTCTCTCTCTCTCTCTCTCTCTCTCTCTCTCTCTCTCTCTCTCTCTCTCTCTCTCTCTGTATCACACATTTGCTTCATACATGACCAGCAGCACTTTTGTCTCTATTTAATAATTACATTAATAATAGCATGTTCCATAAATTCATTTTCCTTGAAACACTAAACAGTGTCTATACACTTCTTTGTAATATATTTTTTTAAGTAACTCGCCCACATCAATACTTAATTTTTATTCATATTGCTAAGTACATTAAAATATATATATAAACATTTACTAAAACTACTAATATATAAATCCCACCAGTTTAAACTGATGCAACATTCCGTTAATATAAAGAATAAAACAACGATATTTAAACTAATCAGTAATTCGATTAAACTGTTTACTCGTCGATGTTGTAATTTGTTGTGCCTTCTAGAGTCTAGAGAGGTGGTGCCGTGATGCTGGTAAAAAGCTCTTGATCCAGGGAATATGAGTTACCTTCCCCCTTCTCTATCTCCTACCTAGTTACTTCCCATTATCCAGGTGGTGCTATGGTTTCAGCGTCTCTCCATGAATAATGGTTATAATTATAACCCAAATTTTTAAAGGGGCGGCTTGGTAAGCCAGCTGAAGGCCTCGGTCAGATGGCCAAAAGCTCCAGCTGTGGGTCATCACATGACTAAGACCCACGTCAGGAAACACTTGTCCTGTTTCCTGACCAGTTCTACCTAACCTAACTTCTCAAAGATCATAATTAATTTTTTTTTCACTTAGTACAGGAGGCTACCAGCAGCTGCAGCTAGGCTCTGGTACACAACATTCCTTAACTAAAATTGTCTGTTGGCTATTGCAGATTTATATATCTGGCGGCGCAAAAAAAAAAAAATGGGATGACCCTTGATGAGATAACCAGCTTCCCAAATGCTAAATTCAAGATATTTCGAATCTTGCGTTAAATTTTTTTTTTTTCAAAACTGCAAATTTAAGTTCTATAGACAGAGTTAATCTATATAGTGATTTTTTTTATTATAAATGCGATGGAAAAAGTTGATCCAATATTAAATAGCGAGTATTACGAAGGTTGAAAGATTTCCATTCACCAGATTTATTCCTGTTAAAAAGCCAATGATAGATATGACATCGATGAATTAACTATACTGGTTTAACTTTGTGAATATAAAAATAACAACTGGTTGACGGGTTTGATGATATGGCTGAAGTTTCTGTGTAAGTTTATTCAGGTATACACACACAATTACATAGATTATGCATAGCAGCATATGTGTACAAAATAACATAAATACCATGACTGAAACAATACACAAATAACCCACACATAGGAGAGAGGAGCTCACGACGACGTTTCGGTCCGTCTTGGACCATTGACATGTGCGGGTTGTTTATTTGTAGAGAACCTAGGATATCCCCAAAAAAGTCAAAGTGACTTATTTCAACTGGGGTCTTTTTGTGTCATGGTGTTTAACATGTGTAAAGAGCTGTTAAAACACATGGAGCATAAAACGGGTGACTTAATACGGATGCAAATAGCCACATAAATCAAAAAGGTCTGCATTACGTGAACTGTATCGTTAGAAAACAAAAGCATTCCCAGTCACCCACATAGTATGACTTGCCTTTATTCCCAGTCACCCACATAGTATGACTTGCCTTTATTCCCAGTCACCCACATAACAAGACTCCTGTATTCCCAGCCACCCACATAACAAGACTCCTGTATTCCCAGTCACCCACATAACAAGACTCCTGTATTCCCAGACACCCACATAACAACTCCTGTATTCCCAGCCACCCACATAACAAGACTCCTGTATTCCCAGCCACCCACATAGCAAGACTCCTGTATTCCCAGACACCCACATAACAAGACTCCTGTATTCTCACCCACCCACATAGCAAGACTCCTGTATTCCCAGCCACCCACCTAACAAGACTCCTGTATTCCCACCCACCCACATAGCAAGACTCCTGTATTTCCAGCCACCCACATAAGACTCCTGTATTCCCAGCCACCCACATAGCAAGACTCCTGTATTCCCAGACACCCACATAACAAGACTCCTGTATTCCCACCCACATAGCAAGACTCCTGTATTTCCAGCCACCCACATAAGACTCCTGTATTCCCAGCCACCCACATAGCAAGACTCCTGTATTCCCAGACACCCACATAACAAGACTCCTGTATTCCCACCCACCCACAAAGCAAGACTCCTGTATTCCCAGCCACCCACATAACAAGACTCCTGTATTCTCAGCCACTCACATAGCAAGACTCCTGTATTCCCAGCCACCCACCTAACAAGACTCCTGTATTCCCACCCACCCACATAGCAAGACTCCTGTATTTCCAGCCACCCACATAAGATTCCTGTATTCCCAGCCACCCACATAGCAAGACTCCTGTATTCCCAGACACCCACATAACAAGACTCCTGTATTCCCACCCACCCACAAAGCAAGACTCCTGTATTCCCAGCCACCCACATAACAAGACTCCTGTATTCTCAGCCACTCACATAGCAAGACTCCTGTATTCCCAGCCACCCACCTAACAAGACTCCTGTATTCCCACCCACCCACAAAGCAAGACTCCTGTATTCCCAGCCACCCACATAACAAGACTCCTGTATTCCCAGCCACCCACATAGCAAGACTCCTGTATTCCCAGCCACCCACATAACAAGACTCCTGTATTCCCAGCCACCCACATAGCAAGACTCCTGTATTCCCAGCCACCCACATAAGATTCCTGTATTCCCAGCCACCCACATAGCAAGACTCCTGTATTCCCAGCCACCCACATAACAAGACTTGCCTATATTCCTAGAAGGTGCGGCAGTTTTAAATAATTTAAAAAAGTAATAAATTAGCGCTCGCAACTTTGGTGAATAAAATTAATTAACCCAAGACAGAGACCGCCCATCTACCTACGTCACTACCCGCTCGCCACCTACCACCCACAGATCACCCGCCCACTGTTCCAGCTACCCACTCACTGTCCCAGCTACCCACTCACCGTCCCAGCTAACCACTCACCCACCGTCCCAGCTACCCACTCACTCACCCACCGTCCCAATTACCCACTCACCCACCGTCCCAGCTACCCACTCACCCACCGTCCCAGCTACCCACTCACCCACCGTCCCAGCTACCCACTCACTCACCCACCGTCCCAGCTACCCACTCACCCACCGTCCCAGCTACCCACTCACCCACCGTCCCAGCTACCCACTCACTCACCCACAGTCCCAGCTACCCACTCACTCACCCATCGTCCCAGCTACCCACTCACTCACCCACCGTCCCAGCTACCCACTCATCCACCCACCGTCCCAGCTACCCACTCACTCATCGTCCCAGCTACCCACTCACCCACCGTCCCAGCTACCCACTCACTCATCGTCCCAGCTACCCACTCACCAACCGTCCCAGCTACCCACCCACCCACCGTCCCAGCTACCCACCCACCGTCCCAGCTACCCACTCACCCACCCCCTGGCGGCTCCTTCGCCTTTTAATCACAAACAACCAGCTGTCTCAGTTTACACGGAGTTCATCTGTTTTCTTTAATCTTAATGGGTGTTAGGTTGCATTTGACTTTACAAATTAGGTTATTTCTAACAGGAGATATATTCCTAACACGGGAAATATTGTTAAAAAAGAGAAACGGTCCTAATACGAGAAATATTCCTCGTATGTTATATTGCTAACATGAAAAATATTCCCAACGAAAAATATTGCTAACATGAGAAATATTCCTAACATGACATAAGAGATATATACAAAGTTACAAAATACATCTAACATAAATATCCCTAATGTGAGAAATATTTAGTATGAAAAATATTCCGAAGAAAACCTGTGAGAAATATCCTAAACATGAAAAATATTCCTAACATGTTAAGTATTCCTAACAGGAAAAGTATACCTGCTAGACTAGATGTTGAAGGGACATGAAGCAGTTAGGGCATTACATATATAAAATAAATACAAAATTTATTTCTAATATATAGACGTTACAGTAGTTAGATTTACAATTCATTTGGTTACAGTTCTGAGACAGCTAATACAACTATAATACAATGCAGGTTCAAAGTAATTCCCCGTATTTTGCAAAGTATTTCGGGTTTTGATCAGCTAAATACATATTAATGTAATAATGGTATGTTTAGAGTGTAACAGGAATAAATAGGCTATGTATTCAATGATATTGAAATAACGTTAAAATTTACACTATCACTGTTATAGCAAAATTCACATAAGGAATATTAGTTCTGGGTTTGTTTCTATGGATGACTTCCTTTCCCATTACATCGTCAAATGCTCCAAATTTCAGACTACACCTGACTTAATCTGATTCTTTTTTTTCTCCTCTTTCTACCTTTCCTCCATTCCTGTTAATTCCTTTTTCTTGTTTTGGGTTTTCTTTCTTCTGCCTTGGGTGTTTTGTCCTTTACTTCCCCTCCCCCTTCACCCTGTGTTTGTGGTCTTACACCTTGTGGGTCCTTAGCTCTCTTGCAGTGCTCTTCTTTCTTGGCCTTTGACTGACTCTACTACTACTACCACCTATGGCTACTACTTTCATTTTTGCTTCCTTTTTCTCTCCCCCTTTCTATTTTTGTCGCACCAACCACTCTCCCTACTCTACACTACTACTGCTTCCTCTATCAGCCTTACATCTACTACTACTACTTCTACTACTTCCGCCTCTCCTGTCCCGTCCCTGCCAGCTGGTCTATATGTACTGGCTCCTTCTCTCTTTTCTGTAACTATAATTTTTAAAGGGGTGGACCGGTAAGTCATCGGAAGGCCTCGGACAGATGACCAAATCTCCAGTTGTGGGTCATCATATGACTGAGACCCGCGTCAGGAAACACTTGTCCTGTTTCCAAACCAACCTTACCTACCAACCAACTTTTCTGTCAGTGTGACTTTGTAAATGGTCCAAGTCGGACCGAAACGTCGTCGTTAGCTCCTCTCTACTATGTGCGGGTTATTTGTGTAATGTTGTACACCTGTATATATAAAGCCATATGTAGAGAAGATACCCTTGTCTCACTAGTCAAAAAATGTTAAGTATTGAAAAAAAGGAAATATAGTTTCAGAGGTCTGACGAAATTCGCAGTAATAAACTTCTTACGTCGCACACTATGGTGTCTTTTATGCATAAATTAAATTCAGATATATAGAAAAATCCTAATTTTAACGAGAAACAAGCTTAAGCCTAGCAACATCTTGAAGTCTATCTAGAACTGTAATGGTTTAGTTGATGTTCTTATTTATATTTACGTTATAATAATGAATTACAGAGCTAATAAGACGTCTAATTACATTTCTTTAATATTAATATTTATAATGTAACATTTAGTGCATTCATGAATATATTGGTTCTTCGTCTTTTGGACGTTAATTAGAAGAAAAAACATCGGGTGGGCTGAATCATTAGTTCCAAATTCACGAGAAAGTGCTAAATCCGTAGGGATCATACAGCGCTATTAGGGAATGGAAGGTATTATTGCTAGTTTCTAGACTATTGACTTCTCTTGCAGTCTGACTCACGCTTATTATAGGCTATAATATAAACCACATTTATGCTACTTCGAGGAGTGAGATGTAAATCAGTAAATTGGTAAACTTCAAAAAAAAAAAGTTGATCCACTTAAGTTCTTCTGGCTCTTTGGTGAGATAGTAGGGTCACTGGGGGTTGTTTGTTAGTCATGTGATAAATTACCTTGGTAAGTGGCCAGATGAGCCGAAAAGTGTTGCAATAATATATCAAGAGGCGACGAAGCGTAACATCAGTGTCTCAGATAATTCACACTTGAAAGCTTCAAGTTTCCTAGGCAGGGCAAACACGTGAACGAGAAAAGTTGGGTATATATAGAACCTGTCTCTCATGGGCTAATATGCCTTTATTCTTATGTTCTTCAAAAGGTCTCCAGATTCACTGTATCAAGCTGTCGTTGTCCGATTCCTAATCTAGGAAAAAAAAAAACTCCATTTTCGAAGCACTAAATCAGCATGGCGTTGCCACCACAACTGAAAAGTGCCCACTTAGGGAATTAGAACCAACGACTCTTGAATTTTATCGTGAAAGCCTGAAGAGGAGACGTACAATTCAGGGTGAATAGCTAGCTGCATCACTTCTCGTTTGAGCCAATATGTCTTGGGTTTGGCTGGCTTGAGTGTCGCGTGCCGACCCCTCGTTGTGCTGGTCCTGGCAACAAGGTTAAGTCAAAGTGCAACACTGATCTGACCTTTACATCAATGCTTAAATCACCAGACACGTGTCAACATTCTCTAGCGAGTTATATTAATATTTAGGTGTAACACCATTAGGTCTTAATAATGTTAAATAGTATAACAATAACAATAATAATAATAATAATAATAATAATAATAATAATAATAATATTATTATTATTATTATTATTTTCAGATACAGCACATGGAAACCTTTTATGGGTTTTCCTAGGCAGTTTACACATATATTAAACTATGTATGATAATTGTACTTATGTATACCTGTACCTAACTTAATGATGGGGAAGGTAGCTCAGATTCCTAGTATCAGGAGCCTTTCACTGGCATCTGGGCGCCTGCCTTGAAGAGCGTGCTAAACAGAAAAAATGGATAATGGTTGATAATAAAATAAAAGAATGTAACGGATTACATAAGTCATTTAATATTTAGTGAGGGGAGAGGAGGGGAAGGTTTATGTTGTTGAGTGAAGCAGTGTTGGGTGACGCCGCTCCTACACACAGTGACTCCTTGTGCCTGACCTGGTAACCCCTCACAACCACGTCCCCTCACCCTCCTTTTCCCTCCTTCCCTTTCTCTCCTCTGTTCCATGGGTCCCCTCTCATTCCCTGCGACCTCTTCTCTCTCCTCCACCCAACGTTTCGCATCTCTTCCTTGCGTCCCTTTCCTCTCTTCTCTTCACTTGGTCTCTCTGTCCCCCTCCTTTAACTCTTGTTTGCACTATAGAACATGACAGCAACACTGTTCATGCCTCCAGTTTTGTTAAATTAAATATATTCTTTTCCCAGTTTCTCCTTCCCCTCCCTTTTACTCTTCCTTTCTCTTATCACCTTTGTCGTCTTCCCTCCCCTCACCCTTTACCCCTTCTCTCTTCCTACGTCTTCTCACCTCCCCATCCCCCACTCGTCTTAACAAAGACCTGGAGAATAACATGAAGAGGTTCTGTCCTCTAACAGCAGAAGGGAGTGTATACTAGGCTGGGAGATAACTTTCTCCTGGCCAAACAGAAGCAGAACTTGCGAGAAGCTACCACAGGGCGTCTGCCCCTTTATGAAGGGTGAGACACCAACCCCAGGGGAGGACAGCGCCGTCTTCATGTGACCTTTCGAGGGTATAGGGCGCGTCGGGCAGCCATGGTGTTTGGCATCGTTTAGTTGAGTTGGGGTTGCAAGGACGCGCGTCCTCCACTGCACCAAGCCTACATTATGACTTGTCTGGCCTTGATGGATGTCTGCAGACCTCCGAGATTTATCTTGTGGCTGTAACTCGCCCTTTGTCACAAGGATGTTTACACCGAGAGGTGTATATAATCCCTGACTGCAGCCTTATTGACGTTCATGTAGTCGATAGGCTTCAAACCCAATAAACCAACTGACCATCTCTTTGGTCATCACCTGATAAATACCCGTGTCAGAAGACACTTGCCTGACGAGCAAAACATCACCACCATCGCTCTTTGTGTAAGTGCCACAGTTTACACTTCGTCCGTAAGTTAAGTATGATGCTTTATGTCAAATAACGTAGTCACACACTACACACTGATGGCTCCCTCCACTAACTCACCCTAGTTATTAGAACACTAAGCAGCCATCACAGACGTCTTTGTTCAGTAGTCTCATTTTAAATAAGTTTATTCAAGTTCTCTTAATTTTTCTTACACAAGGTTATAGTTTTACAATTGTCTTTTACAACGTGTGTAAATTACCTAGGATAACCCAAAGAAAGCCCAACACAGTGACTTATTTCCACTACTTTTCTTAGGTGATTCACAATGTCATGTTAAATATCTTCCTTTTAAACATGCCTTTGTCTAAGGCTAAGTATAGGTATGACAAAATTATAATTAATTTTGTTTGAATTATATTTTTTCTTGAGTTATACATAAAGAATAAAAAAGCAAAGAACGTGACTGGTCTAAGTCGGACCGAAACGTTGTCGTAAGTTCCTCCTGACTCCAATGTCCGGGCCGCGGGGGCGTCAACCCCTGAAACTGATACCTAGCATTTTTTAATTATCAAAATTTGAAACATGACATTGTGTGACTACCCTGGTCTGTCTGACACACCAAGAATAATGTTTACATTACAAGCCTAATATGCTCCTTGGTTTTACTATCATCATCACACAGGACTTCTTGTTATAATTTATCACATATGATGATTTTCCTGTCTTATTTCATTACACATGATGGTTATATTGCCATACTCCATCATACAGGATAGTTTTCCTGTCATACTGTGTCACACACAATGATTTTCTCTCATAATACAAAACACTGAATTGTTTTCCTTTTATACTCCATCACATAAGGTAAATTTCAAAATAAGTGCGTAAATCTGTTAGCCTGAGCTGGGAGACTTCAACTGGGCGATGAGGCGACTATCGTCGAGCATTCGAAGGGGGTTGAGTTATAACGCTGGCTGCTTCAAGTATCCTGAAGACAGCAACCAGCAAAGAATCTCAACTACGATTTCACAAACTCGAGAGAGAGAGAGAGAGCATTATCACCGCCGTCAGCTCCTGATATTACTGCCATGTAGGTAGAACCACATGTGCACCGATCATCACCAAACTTTTGGATGTTATTACTGCTAGGCTCCATTTGAGCTGCACATATTGAAAGTTTTGCTCGCCAGATAAAGTACACAAGAGCTGATCAAATGTCAACTTTATCAGCAGAATTTTTCTCACACTTTCCATCTCTATGTAATAACTTATACTGTAATACAAAAATTTGGAAGTAGTTCTTTTTCAAATGTTTATAATGGTAGTGTAAACATCACTTGGACCCATCAGAAAAAAAATTGTTGTAACTATGAACCATAATTTTTAAAGGGGTGGACCGGTAAGTCAGCGGAAGGCCTCAGTCAGATGACCAAAAGCTCCAACGGTGGGCCATCATCTAAGACCGGCGTCAGGAAACACTTGAGGCACATTTTGGTTTGTCGTTAAGTCATTATTGCTAGTCATGTTATTATTTTACTTTGATGGTAATAGTTTCGTAATGGTAGTAACAGTTTGGCAACTGTCTAAACAGTTTTACAGAAATCTGAGTAGTAGCTGAGGGATATAGTGGTTGAAAGATATGCAGCAGATGTTAAATAAGCCAGCCAGAGTCTGGCCTCACGCCCCCAGACAAATTAAAGCCAGCAGACGGCGACAACCTGCTTGCTTGTCTGGGACTTACATCATAGTTCCTTGAAGAAATGAGTCTAACAATCCCGTTATCTTTGCTTACTGTTTTACTTCGTTGGTGTACAGAGGTACACTCTGTTTTATTGCCTTGGCTTATTCATGTAAATAAATATAACGTTACATATCTTATTTTCAGTCGCCCTTTTGAACGAATTGATATTTGTAGCTTCTTACAACTTAATACGTGTTTTGTCTTTACATTCTAATGCTTTTTTAGTCAAATATCTTTATGTGCATAAAGTATTTCGTCACTGTTTCAGAAAAGCGTTTATATATTATTCATCGAAATTCACAACTAAAATGCATAACTGTGTTCAGTAAAACCATTGCGAGGGACACACGGACATTGACATCATCGTTGTAAACCGTCTAATTTTAGGTCCTCCCACACATTAAATTATATAGATAAATAAATGTGTAATCTGAGTGTGTCGGTGTGTGCATCAGGGGGGGAGACTGACCAGCCGTGCGAGACAAGTGTTGTAGCTAGAGTGACCTGGGATCAAACCCAGATTAAGAAGACGATCGAGTTCCTTGTAAGCGATCCAGTATCTTTGTTTTTTTTTTCCTGTTTTGCCTCTGCTTTCACTTCCTGTGTCTGTCCTGCTTTGTTGCTGTTCACTTTCTACACATGCATCTTACAGAACTTTATAGTATTTGTGTTGACGGTGTTTTCTGTGAGCAAGTAGGTGGTGTTTAGTGGGGTTGGGTGGGTGGTAGCGATGCCGCCGCCACTTAAAGTCATCACCACTTGTAAAGACAAGTCACAAGTGTGGTTGTGCTTCTTGCCCGTCGATGTTGCGTTACTTTATTTTATGTTCCCCAGCCTCCTCGTCTCTGACTTCGTCAGACTGCTGCCTTCCAGAATTTAGATTCCTGTCCTCTTACCATTTTGTGAAAGGTTATAATATTCTATATTGTACCTTCTTATCTGGTGCTCATCAAGTCACGTTCAATGCTTCTTTGTCATTAAAAAAACAAACTGATTTTTCAAGCTTAGTTTTTAAAAAGTTTAAATAAACATCTTCAAGTGTGTCTCTGTCGGAGCTTGTCTTCAAGAGTTTCTTACTTGGAGCTTGTCTTCAAGAGTTTCTTACTTGGAGCTTGTCTTCAAGAGTTTCTTACTTGGAGCTTGTCTTCAAGAGTTTCTTACTTGGAGCTTGTCTTCAAGAGTTTCTTACTTGGAGCTTGTCTTCAAGAGTTTCTTACTTGGAGCTTGTCTTCAAGAGTTTCTTACTTGGAGCTTGTCTTCAAGAGTTTCTTACTCGGAGCTTGTCTTCAAGAGTTTCTTACTTGGAGTTTGTCTTCAAGAGTTTCTTACTTGGAGCTTGTCTTCAAGAGTTTCTTACCTGGAGCTTGTCTTCAAGAGAATGTTTGTTCTTGACTGTCTTCAAGAGTCTATTTGTTGGAGATTATCTTCAAAAGTCTGTTTGTTGGAGATTGTCTTCAAGAGTCTATTTGTTGGAGATTGTCTTCAAGAGTCTATTTGTTGGAGACTGTCTTCATGAGTCTGTTTGTTGGAGATTGTCTTCAAGAGTCTATTTGTTGGAGACTGTCTTCATGAGTCTGTTTGTTGGAGATTGTCTTCAAGAGTCTGTTGGTTGGAGATTGTCTTCAAGAGTCTATTTGTTGGAGATTGTCTTCAAGAGTCTGTTGGTTGGAGACTCTCTTCAAGAGTCTGTTGGTTGAATCTTGTTTTGAAGAGTGAATCAGTTTCTTCTCAGCACTTACCTCTTATCTAACAGTTCCTGTGCTCACCCTTTGTGCTTACGATGGGGGTCAAGTCACTGCTCCTGCAGTGACCTGTGACCCAAGTTCGCTGCCACAGAAGCTCTTCTTCTTCTTTTAAGATACTGTTCTTTTAATTTTCATGTCTGTGTAGTTCCAGTTCGAGACACAACTTTCGTCTCTGTGGCGGGAGGACAGAGAGACGACCATTTATATTTAAACTTTCCTTATAATGCAAATGCCAAGGTTTACATTCCTGACAATTGTTGTTGTGGTAATAGCGCGCGCGCGCAGGCCCGTACACACACACACACACACACACACACACACACACACACACACACAGAGGAGCTGAGTCTCGACCCCTGCAACCACAATTAGGTGAGCACACACGTAGCTTTAAGAAGAGGTTCGATAAAGGTCATGGAGAAGGTAGTGACCCTAGCAGTGACCAGCGAAGAGGTGGGACCAGGAGCTATGAATCGACTCCTGCAACCACAACTAGGTGAGTAAGTACACAAAAAAAAAACACGATATCAACACTATATCAAGTAATGAGAAAAGAAAGAAGAAACAGGGTAGGGATAGGGGGTGGGGGGGGAGGGAGAGGGGGCGTTTTTGAAGAAATAAGAGAGATAAACAGAAATGAGTCATAATACATAATAAGCGCAGCTAATATTGAGGAGCCCAGAGTAATAGCAGAAGTGACTGATAACCCACCACCAAACAGCAAAAGACCGACATGGGACTACGAACAAAACAATAAAGTAATTTTCATACTATGACAGAATCAGCAAGAAGAATCCACACGACCAAAGTTGAGTTACTATGCAAGGGAGAGTTCAACCTTTCAGTCTTTTTTCTAAAACCAGACGAGAACTGGGGCACACACAGTTCATCTTGTAAATAGTGGAGGGGTTAGATGATGATAAAGGTGGTGATGATAAACCTTATATATCAACATGTTAGAGACACAACAAGAGAGAGAGACGGGAAAAGAAGGATGCCTGGATGACTAGCTCTAATATTCACCATTAAGTGCTTCTGATGTAGGTAAAACAGAATAAGAGATGCATCTGGGTGCTAGCGGCCATACATTACTGAGTTTCGAATCCCTTGTGGAAGTCAACACTGAGGAAAAAACACTAGGCGGGGGACAAGATATCCGGAGAGGAATTATGCAGGAATGAGAGAACTTCGTAATGAAATTCAAAATAAGAATAAAATAACAGGGCAAGAACCCAGGGCACTCCAATTATATAAAGTTCACTGAAACATTAAGAATAGTAAGTCACAATATGGTGACCGAAACAGTTCACAAATGAAATGATAATGGCTCGAGGCGAACCAAAATGTTTGGATAATAGTCCAATTTTGATCGAAAATTACACAGTTTTCTCTAAAAAAATGTAGGATATTTATGGGTAAAGTTAAGATTTTTTTAATGATCATTTAAGCACATAATGTCTGATGGATTATGTTTTTAAAATGCCCAATGATAATGTTCTCCACTGAATTAGTTACTCTGTTATCTGGGTCATGAATGCTCACATTGTTGTTGTAACTCTAGTGACGTGTTCCTGTGTTATCTTAAGTTACGCGAGACTTGTTGAGGTCACTCAGTGAAGCAGCTGTAAACATCTGAATAACAATAATTTTAACAGCATATACTTAAAACTCTGCAGCAGCTTTTGTATTAAACCCTGAACATCAGTACACTACTTTGCATTTTACAAAGTAAAATATACCTTCAGTGGTTATTTCCCGTATTGGGTAGGGCCTCTCTTTTTTTGCCTCCAGGACAGCCTGGATTCTTCGTGACATGGATTCAATAAAGTGCTGGAAACATTCCTTAAAAATTTTGGTCCATATTGACATGATAGCATCATGCCATTGCTGCAGATTTGTCGGTTGCTCATTCATGCTGCGAATCCCCGGGTCCACCACATGCCAAAGGTTCACACCGAATTCTGACTCTGCCATCTGCATCTCACAGCAGAAATCGTGATTCGTCGGACTAGCCGACTTTTTTCCAATCTTCATCCATCCACTTTTGGTGAGCCTGTGCTCACTGTAGCCTCAGTTTCCTGTTCTTAGCTGACTGGAGTGTAACCTGTTGTGGTCTTCTGTTGCTGTAGTCCATCCACTTCAAGGTTCGACGTGTGCGTTCCGAGATGCTCTTCTGCATTGGTTATTTGAGCTTATGTCACCTTCCTGTCAGCCGAAATCCTTCTGGCAATTCTCCTCTGATTTTCTCCTCTTAAAATCCCAGGAGATCAGCAGTTTCTGAGAGACTCAAACCACCCCGTCTGTCTGTCACCAACAATCTTTCCTTACACTTACTGCCCCTGTTCATCTAGCAGTAAATAGGTACCTGCCTGTTACGCCACTTTTTTTTTAGCCGCATCATGGGGAAGAGGATCTAAGCACCCACTGGAAATAAGCCCTTTATTTTTTTTTTTTTTTGGGGGGGGGGATAATGCTGCATTTTGAAACCTCCTATTAATAATTGGAAATAAAGTCGTCTTTTATATACTACTTTTTTCCACTGAAAAAGTTTTTGTAATACCTGTGACAAGTACGCCTTCGCTGTAACCCTCTGTCTGTCATGTCCTTGATGGGGTGTCAGCAACAATGTTCATGACTGTCAAGTAATACGCAGTCCACTCACTGGTCTGTAGCATTTCTTTCGGCCTAACATGAAATTTAATTTAGTTTGTAAAGTCGCATTTCACACTTATAAATCTGTCCTGGTGTTTCTTTACTAAATCCCTTCAGGTGTTCTGTTGATATTATTCTGTCATGTTTCATACTGTGCAGTGTAGGGATGGTGTTCACTTGTTGAAGCTCTGCCATCACCAAACACACACCCCACTTCTACCACTAAGGACCCCCTCTCTTCTCACAAACTAAACAACCCCTCTCTCACCAGTAAACACCCTGTCCCCTTTCCCATCACCAAATGGACAGGCTTTCTTCTCTCCCCCACTACCACTACCACTATCCCCCTACTATCTCAATTCCCACCACCCCCTCTCCACCCCCCGTCTCCAGTAAGCAAGGCAGGTGGCAGGTGGGTGGGAAGTTTAAGTGTCTCCTGTATGCTTCACGTCTTATTTATATCTTCCTCCAGCAGTCCTCTAACAGCACTTCAGCCCACCACTCCTCTAACACTCCAGCACTGCCACCATTCATAAAATACCACCCAGATAGTTCCTTCAGCAATTGTTCCAGCGCCAACCACTTCCTCTGAGAATCGTCATGGCTCACTCTTCGGGCGACCAAGGTTTTGGGAAACCTAAATTACTAATGTCCGAATTTGACTTTTTCTGACAGAAGTAAGTTGTTACAATTAGTTTATCAAGTAGGTAAAAATTTATAACATAAGTCATTGTCAGTGGTGCCTACCGGCACTGCTACGCCAAGAGATTGACCCTATATTAGGTGCCACAGTAACAGCGACCCCTGTCTTGCTGGTCTTAAGTGTGTGTGTATGTGTGCCAAGTACCGTGGCACTCCTGACGAAGAGTTGACTTCTTGTAGTGTGCCCAGGTGGTCAGGGTGTCAGACAGTGTCTGCTGGCCATCCTTGAGGGGCAGTACTTCAAGAAGTGAAGCACGGCCACCACCACCTGCTTGACATCACATCTAAAGGTCAAGACGTACTTAATAACATTAAGCGTCACAACATAGTCTTAAAACGGAATTTAAGGTCGTAACATATGCTCAGTGGAAAATGCTACTACCCTCATTCCCCCCCCCTTTCTCCTTTATCTCTGTCCGTGTCCTGTTCCTATCCTTTCTCTTCAGTTCTCTTATTTTTCTAATGTTTAATCTGAATGATAAAAGTCTTCCACACTCTATGTGATAATTACATAGTGGAAACAAAAGCTGGCTATGTTTCCTAACCATGCGCAATTATATATCAAGGGGTAGAGGGCCTTGATGCCAGTGAAGGGGTCTTGATGCTAGTGAAGGGGTCTTGATGCCGGTGAAGGGACATTGATGATAGTGAAGGGGTCTTGATGCCAGTGAAGGGGTCTTGATGCTAGTGAAGAGGTCTTGATGCCGGTGAAGGGGCCTTGATGCTAGTGAAGGGGCCTTGAGCCAAACAACTGGGATGAACCTTGATTGTCTCTCCTATTATCCTTACGGGTTTAAGGCTTCTTGAATGCAATAAAAATTATTGAGATGAAATCTGAGGTCGCACCATGTAGTTCACTGTGTCACAGTTAGCCAAGTGTGGGTACATCACATGGGTACATCACATGGTACATCACATGGTACATCACATGGGTACATCACATGGTACATCACATGGGTACATCACATGGGTACATCACATGGTACATCACATGGTACATCACATGGTACATCACATGGGTACATCACATGGTACATCACATGGGTACATCACATGGGTACATTACATGGGTACATCACATGGGTACATCACATGGGTACATTACATGGGTACATCACATGGGTACATCACATGGGTACATTACATGGGTACATCACATGGGTACATCACATGGGTACATCACATGGGTACATCACATGGGTACATCACATGGGTACATTACATGGGTACATCACATGGGTACATCACATGGGTACATCACATGGGTACATCACATGGGTACATCACATGGGTACATCACATGGGTACATCACATGGGTACATCACATGGGTACATCACATAGGTGCATCACATGGGTACATCATATGGGTGCATCACACGAGTAAGACTTAAGCCGAAAGGCGTGTCTGACAGCTATTTGCCAAGGCCAGGTGTGACCATTTAATTAGGTTAATTAGGTCTCCCTTAGCGACCTCAAAAGCACAATTGAACTACATCACATGGGTAACATCACATGGGTACATCACATGAGTACATCACATGAGTAACATCACATGGGTAACATCACATGGGTAAATCACATGAGTGACATAACATGGGTGCCATCACATGGGTACATCACATGGGTATAGCGTATGGGTACATCACATGGGTACATCACATGGGTACATCATATGGGTGCATCACATGCATAACATCACATGAGTAACATCACATGGGTACCATCACATGGGTACATCACATGGGTAACATCACATGGCTACACCACATGAGTAACATCACACGGGTAACATCACACAGGTACATCACATGGGTAACAACACATCGGAAAGATCATGAGTAACATTACATGGGTAACATTACATGGGTACCATCACATAGGTACCATCACATGAGTACATCACATGGGTAACATCACATGGGTACATCACATGGCTTCATCACATGAGTAACATCACATGGGTAACATCACATGGGTACATCACATGGCTTCATCACATGAGTAACATCACATGGGTAACATCACATGGGTACATCACATGGGTACAGCACATGGGTAACATCACATGGTATATCACATGGGTACAGCACATGAGTAACATCACGTGGGTACATCACATGGGTAGCATCACATAGGTAACATCACATAAGTAGCATCACACAGGTGATTCTACCTGTGTGATGCTAACTCTGTTTAAGTTAATATTGATCTCTGTTCAAGTTGATAACGTCATCAACAGTGCAAAAAGCCTAAATAAAAACTTTCATGAATGTGAATTAATAGTTATATAAAAAAAAACGAAAAATTTAGGGAGATCTGACCTTCACGTGGCACTGTGAGTTTAAATAAAAATGTATACACAATATATTTAAGGTTCAAGTCTTAATGGGACTGTTTCTGTGTTAGATAGTATGTCAGAAGTGTTGATTAATGTGTGCCTGTAGACGGACCGACCCGCAAATATTGAGTTATTAGTATATATATATAGGAAAAATGGCGTCTGTATTATGGTGATATGTGGGAAGGTGACACTGAGTGAGGGGAAGGTGACACTGAGTGAGGGGAAGGTGACACTGAGTGAGGGGAAGGTGACACTGAGTGAGGGGAAGGTGACACTGAGTGAGGGGAAGGTGACACTGAGGGAGGGGAAGGTGACACTGAGGGAGGGGAAGGTGACACTGAGTGAGGGGAAGGTGACACTGAGGGAGGGGAAGGTGACACTGAGTGAGGGGAAGGTGACACTGAGTGAGGGGAAGGTGACACTGAGGGAGGGGAAGGTGACACTGAGTGAGGGGAAGGTGACACTGAGTGAGGGGAAGGTGACACTGAGGGAGGGGAAGGTGACACTGAGTGAGGGGGAAGGTGACACTGAGGGAGGGGAAGGTGACACTGAGTGAGGGGAAGGTGACACTGAGTGAGGGGAAGGTGACACTGAGGGAGGGGAAGGTGACACTGAGTGAGGGGACTTCAACGCTGTCCTCACAGCCTCCCTCACACTGCTCTCATGATGTATGTGCTCTGCCATGGTAGCTATTAAATGTAACTGGATGACTGGCTGTTTGCCTGCTTGGCTGTCTGCTTGTCTGGCTACCTGCCTGACTGTCTGCCTGCCTGACTGGCTACCTGACTGCTTGTCTGTCTGCCTGACTGCCTGCTTGCCTGCCTGCCTGTCTGGCTGCCTGCCTGCCTGTCTCTATCTGCTTGCCTGCCTGCCTGCCTGCCTGCCTGTCTAGCTGCCTGCCTGCCTGCCTGCCTGCCTGCCTGTCTAGCTGCCTGCCTGCCTGCCTGCCTGTCTGCCTGCCTTCCTGCCTGCCTGCCTGCCTGCCTGTCTAGCTGCCTGCCTGCCTGCCTGCCTGCCTGCCTGCCTGCCTGCCTATCTAGCTGTTTGCCTGCCTAGCTGCCTGCCTGCCTGCCTGCCTGCCTGCCTGCCTGCCTGTCTAGCTGCTTGCCTGCCTAGCTGCTTGCTTGCCTGCCTGCCTGCCTGCCTGCCTGCCTACCTGCCTGCCTGAATGCATGCCTGCCTGTCTGTCTAGCTGCCTGCCTGCCTGCCTGCCTACCTGCCTGCCTGCCTGCCTGCAAGCCTTCCTATCTCCCTGCCTGCCTGGCTGGAAGACAGAGTGGCGCCATTTCATTATGTCAAGGAGAGGAAAAGAGGGGATACTAGCGAGTCTACCAGACCAAGACGTTGATAACACTTGTTTCTCCCCTCTCTTCTTCCCCTCTTCCCTTCTCCTTTACTCCATCCCCTTTCTTCCCTCTTCCCTTCCCCCACTTCCCTTACCCTCTCATCCCATTTCTACCCTTCCATATTCTCCTCTCTTCCCCTCCCCCCAATCCGTCTTCCACCCTCAGTGCCTCCCCTCCCTCTTCCCCAATCTCTCTCTCTCTCTCTCTCTCTCTCTCTCTCTCTCTCTCTCTCTCTCTCTCTCTCTCTCTCTCTCTCTCTCTCTGGCATTAATTTACCAGACAATAGCATTCAGTAAAGATTCTTTTCTCTATCATCTGGACAGATCTTGGACTCTACTGTCGTACTTGTCATACTCAGTATGTACACGGGTGAGCGCTAAATCTGTGGAGGTTATAGACAGCCGGGGGTATAAGAGGCATGGTCGTACGGTATCTACTTGTATGCGGGGAGGTATGCTGGTCCTACCATACCCACGTTGTGTGCTGGTCGTACCATACCCACGTTGTGTGCTGGTCGTACCATACCCACGTTGTGTGCTGGTCGTACCATATCCACGTTGTATGCTGGTCGTAACATACCCACGTTGTGTGCTGGTCGTACCATACCCACGTTGGGTGCTGGTCGTACCATACCCGCATTATACACTACCTCGTCGTCTATATACCATATCAACAATGCTAAACAGTTTTTTCATTAATAAAAGCGCAGTCCTCGAGAGTCAACGGCCTAATTTCGGGCCTACAGTTTCGGGGCCCTGAAGCTTGTAATGGGGGCCCCTTCGCAACCCCTTCTCATACAATAGACCCAAAATTTTTAATCAGTGTGGACTGAAGTCGCTTCTGGTGGTCCTCGTGAATTAGGCGTCCTGGTTAGGTCTAAGTCTCACTCTAAGCCTATTACTCAAATTTTTACAGTGGTATAATGAAGTTTTTACAGTGGTATAATGAAGTACACTATTTAGAAACTAATCCAGGGTAAATCCAGTAAACCCAGAGGGATTTATTACCACGGGTGCAGGCTCTATCCTCCGTCCTCTCGATAAAACTTTGAATTACAGGTGTTACTGGGTTTCAACACTCTCATACACATGTTAATGCTCTCTGTGCGTAGAGCAGAATTTTACTGGCAGTCATGTCACTCTACGTAGAGCTTTTTAAAGCTTCTTGGAAGCTCTGCGCTAAACGAAGCGTTGAACGTAACCTGGACCTGGAGTTTACCTGGAGAGAGTTCCGGGGGTCAACGCCCCCGCGGCCCGGTCTGTGACCAGGCCTCCTGGTGGATCAGGCTCTGATCAACCAGGAGGCCTGGTCACAGACCGGGCCGCGGGGGCGTTGACCCCCGGAACTCTCTCCAGGTAAACTCCAGGTCCAGGTTACGTTCAACGCTTCGTTTAGCGCAGAGCTTCCAAGAAGCTTTAAAAAGCTCTACGTAGAGCGACATATATCTAAACGCATATTTTTGTCTATCGTAAAAGTATCGCCAAATGTGAGGGTATTATTATTATTATTGTTATTATTATTATTATTATTATTATTATTATTATTACTGCCACTGCTACTACTACTACTAGTAGTAGAATTAGTAGTAGTATATTTCTGGGGGAGCTCTAGATCCGTCGGGATAATGCAGTACTTGGGGAAAAGAAAGTAATGAGATTGGATGCTAGGGGAGATCATGTGTGAGTTGGCACTGAAAGATGGCAGCAGGCACTGAAAGATGGCAGCAGGCACTGAAGGATGGCAGCAGGCACTGAAGGATGGCAGCAGGCACTAAGGGATAGCAGCAGGCACTGAAGGATGGCAGCAGGCACTAAGGGATAGCAGTAGGCACTGAAGGATGGCAGCAGGCACTAAGGGATAGCAGCAGGCACTGAAGGATGGCAGCAAGCACTAAGGGATAGCAGCAGGCACTGAAGGACGGCAGCAGGCACTAAGGGATAGCAGCAGGCACTGAGGGATGGCAGGAGGCACTAAGGGATAGCAGCAGGCGCTGAAGGATGGCAGCAGGCACTAAGGGAGAGCAGCAGGCACTGAAGGATGGCAGCAGGCACTAAGGGATAGCAGCAGGCACTGAAGGATGGCAGCAGGCACTAAGGGATAGCAGCAGGCACTGAAAGATGGCAGCAGGCACTAAGGGATAGCAGCAGGCACTGAAGGATGGCAGCAGGCACTAAAGGATAGCAGCAGGCACTGAAGGATGACAGCAGGCACTGAGGGATGGCAGCAGGCACTAAGGGATAGCAGTAGGCACTAAGGAATAGCAGCAGATACTAAGGGATAGCAGCAGGCACTAAGGGATACCGTTCTGGGTACTGTGTGGGAGGGGCATCAGTGCCACTATCAAAAAAAAAAAAAAGTGGTGGCTGGCCATGTCATCAGCCGCCCACACCCACCCGGGCGCCCACACCCAACCGGGGGCGGCCAGGAAGTGCTGCCATCTGTTGTGCTGATTGGCAGCTGTTGGGGCGCGGATGCATCACGTGCAGATCTTCTCAGTTTCTCCTCTTACTGTCTTGACTCTTGCACTCGCATTATTATTTGAGATGCGCTAAATCCCAGTGGAGGAATGGGAGGTAATCACTCTTGATCCAAGGCAAGGGAGGGCACAATCACCATATTCGAGTGTGTATATATATATATACTATATATATATGTATATATATATATATATATATATATATATATATATATATATATATATATATATATATATATATATATATATATATATATATATATAATATATATATATATATAAATATATCTATATATCTATCTATCAATATATATATATATATATATATATATATATATATATATATATATATATATATATATATATATATATATATATATATATATATATATATATATATATATATATATATATATATATATTAAATTCAGTTTTTAATTCCAATATTAAATATTTTCATTAGAAGTCTTTACATACATTAACAAAATAGCCAGAATAACGATTTTTTTATGTGGAAATATAAGTGAAAATGACTTATGTCTTGTTAAGATGCTGACAACTGTGTGTAAGTAGATCAACTACAGATAACTGTAAGTTGTACAAGAATGGTATACAATACCGACAAGATAAAAAATAAACACACTTGCGACATCTGGGTATCATTATTGTAGACGTTTCGCCAACCAGTGGCTTTATCAGTACAAATTCTAGGACATAATTGGAAGAGAGTAGAACTATATAGAGAAGACGAGGTAATCAGCCCCTCAGTGTTGGAGTCAAGACTACAGTGGTCTTCACACCAACAAGGTTGAGAGACTGATTACTTCATCTTCTCTATAGTGTTCTACTGTCTTCCAATTATGTCCTTGAATTTGTATTGATAAAGCCACTGGTTGGCGAAACGTCTGCGATAAAAATACCCAGATGTTGCATATGTGTCTCAATTTTCATCAAATAAATGTAAGGTTATGGGAGGTGGGGAGTACGGAGAGCTGGCAAGTGTCAAGGTACCATGATACAACACTTGACTGCTTCATGGTAGACATGATACAACAGTTGACTGCTTCATGGTAGACATGGTATAACACTTGACTGCTTCATGGTAGACATGATATAACAGTTGAGTGCTTCATGGTAGACTTTGATATAACAGTTGACTGCTTCATGGTAGACATGATACAACAGTTAACTGCTTCATGGTAGACATGATACAACAGTTGACTGCTTCATGGTAGACATGATACACGAGTTGACTGCTTCATGGTAGACATGATACACCAGTTGACTGCTTCATGGTAGACATGATACAACAGTTGACTGCTTCATGGTAGACATGATACAACAGTTGACTGCTTCATGGTAGACATGATACAACAGTTGACTGCTTCATGGTAGACATGATACAACAGTTGACTGCTTCATGGTAGACATGATACAACAGTTGACTGCTTCATGGTAGACATGATACACCAGTTGACTGATTCATGGTAGACATGATACAACAGTTGAGTGCTTCATGGTAGACATGATACAACAGTTGACTGCTTCATGGTAGACATGATACAACAGTTGACTGCTTCATGGTAGACATGATACAACAGTTGACTGCTTCATGGTAGACATGATACAACAGTTGACTGCTTCATGGTAGACATGATACACCAGTTGACTGCTTCATGGTAGACATGATACAACAGTTGACTGCTTCATGGTAGACATGATACAACAGTTGACTGCTTCATGGTAGACATGATACAACAGTTGACTGCTTCATGGTAGACATGATACACCAGTTGACTGCTTCATGGTAGACATGATACAACAGTTGACTGCTTCATGGTAGACATGATATAACAGTTGAGTGCTTCATGGTAGACATGATATAACAGTTGACTGCTTCATGGTAGACATGATATAACAGTTGACTGCTTCATGGTAGACATGATATAACAGTTGACTGCTTCATGGTAGACATGATATAACAGTTGACTGCTTCATGGTAGACATGATATAACAGTTGAGTGCTTCATGGTAGACATGATACAACAGTTGACTGCTTCATGGTAGACATGATATAACAGTTGAGTGCTTCATGGTAGACATGATATAACAGTTGACTGCTTCATGGTAGACATGATATAACAGTTGACTGCTTCATGGTAGACATGATATAACAGTTGACTGCTTCATGGTAGACATGATATAACAGTTGAGTGCTTCATGGTAGACATGATACAACAGTTGACTGCTTCATGGTAGACATGATATAACAGTTGACTGCTTCATGGTATACATGATATAACAGTTGAGTGCTTCATGATAGACATGATATAACAGTTGACTGCTTCATGGTAGACATGATATAACAGTTGACTGCTTCATGGTAGACATGATATAACAGTTGACTGCTTCATGGTAGACATGATATAACAGTTGACTGCTTCATGGTAGACATGATATTACAGTTGACTGCTTCATGGTAGACATGATATAACAGTTGACTGCTTCATGGTAGACATGATATAACAGTTGACTGCTTCATGGTAGACATGATATAACAGTTAACTGCTTCATGGTAGACATGATACACCAGTTGACTGCTTAATGTTAGACATGATATAACAGTTGACTGCTTCATGGTAGACATGATATAACAGTTGACTGCTTCATAGTAGACATGATATAACAGTTGACTGCTTCATGGTAGACATGATATAACAGTTGACTGCTTCATAGTAGACATGATATAACAGTTGACTGCTTCATGGTAGACATGATATAACAGTTGATTGCTTCATGGTAGACATGATATAACAGTTGACTGCTTCATGGTAGACATGATATAACAGTTGATTGCTTCATGGTAGACATGATATAACAGTTAACTGATTCATGGTAGACATGATATAACAGTTGATTGCTTCATGGTAGACATGATATAACAGTTGAGTGCTTCATGGTAGACATGATATAACAGTTGACTGCTTCATGGTAGACATGATATAACAGTTGACTGCTTCATGGTAGACATGATATAACAGTTGAGTGCTTCATGGTAGACATGATATAACAGTTGAGTGCTTCATGGTAGACATGATATAACAGTTGACTGCTTCATGGTAGACATGATATAAAAGTTGAGTGCTTCATGGTAGACATGATATAACAGTTGACTGCTCCATGGTAGACATGATATAACAGTTGAGTGCTTCATGGTAGACATGATACACCAGTTGACTGCTTCATGGTAGACATGATATAACAGTTGACTGCTTCATGGTAGACATGATACACCAGTTGACTGCTTCATGGTAGACATGAGTAGTCAACTTTTCTTCTGGAGCATCCCTTCCGGTTTGGGCCTTTCACTGGGGCATCCCTTCCGGTTTAGGCCACCTCTGGGGCATCCCTTCCGGTCTAGGACCAGCAGCTGGAGGGTCACCTTTTTCACACCTAGGTGTTACTTCCGGTTTTGACCATGACCTCGCCCTCGAGACTACCTCACCCTTGACCCCCCAACCAATACCCCCACCCACCACGACCCCCCCGCCTCGCGACCCCACCATCGCGCCGCGCGCCCGCGCGCCCGCCCGCGCGCCCGCCCGCCGCCCCGCGCGCCCGCCCGCGCGCCCGCCCGCCCGCGCGCCCTTCGCGCGCCCCGCCCGCCCGCGCGCCCCGCCCGCGCCCCTTCGCGCCTTCTGCTGCGCCTTCTGCAGCGTCGTCCGGATCGCCCCCGCGCCTCGAATTTTTTTCCGATTTTTTTCGAATTTTTTTTGAATTTCATTTTCTTGTGCTCTCCATCTCCTTGGATCAAGGTTTTTTGGATTGCCCCTCCTTCCACCCCCCATCCCCAAAAAAATTTCTCAATATTACCAAGTTTTTGCATTCCCCCCTATGGGGGTTTCTCCATCTCCTCGGATCAAATTTTTTGAGGTTCCCCCTCTCACTTTCACCCCCATCCCAAAATTTCTCAATATTACCAAGTTTTTGGATCCCCCCTATGGGTTTTTCGAAATTCTCCATCTCCTCAGATCAAATTTTTAAGGTTCCCCCTCCCACTTTCACCCCCCAATCCCAAAAATTTCTCGATAATACAAGTTTTGGATTCCCCCCTATGGGGGTTTTGAATTTCTTATGATCACCTTGGATCAAATTTTTGGATTACCCCTCCCACTTTCACCCACCCCCCACCTCAAATTTTTTTTCTCGATAATACAAGTTTTGGATTCCCCCCTATGGGGTTTTCGAAATTCTCCAATTCCTCGGATCAAGTTTTTTGGGTACCCCTCCTTTCACCCCCCATCCCCAAATTTTCTCGATAATACAAGTTTTGGATACTCCCCCCTATGAGGTTCTCAATATCAAAGTCTCCACTTCCTCGGATCCCCCTCCCACTTTCACTCCCACCTCAAATTTCTCGACAATACCAAGACTCCATCTCCTCGGATCGAGTTTTTTGGATCCTCCCTATGGGTTTTCGAAATTCTCCATCTCCTTGGATCAAATTTTTGGATTACCCCTCACACTTTCACTCCCACCCCAAAATTTCTCGATAATACAAGTTTTTGGATTCCCCCCCTATGGGGTTTTCGAAATTCTCCATCTCCTTGGATCAAGGTTTTTGGAATCCCCCCTCTGGGGGTAAGCATTCAAATGAACTCCTCCTATGGGGGCATGCTTACTACAGGTCTAAACATCTTCCCCTTATTATTTTAAAATGAACTAAAAGTTTCCTCTCATTAAGTCAAATGAACTAAAAGTTTCCTCTCATTAAGTTAAATGAACTAAAAAAAAGCGTTTACTCGGCGGTCAGTGACGTCACGCGCACACAGGTTGAATCAGGTCGGTCCTTTTAGTTCATTCAAGATAATAAGGGAACATAGTAGTGACGTCACGTGATGACCGCGCACACAGGTTGAATCTTGTCTACCCTTTTACCCACCCTCCCAAACCCTCACACTCCAACCATCACCTCACAATTTTCACTCATAACCCCCAATTTTTCTCGTTTTAACCCTTTTAGTTCATTAAAGTGGGACACATGCATCAGAAAGTCACCACATCGCTTACATCCACTTTCGTTAAATTCACTACTCACAATTTTACATATTACGAAGTTAAATACGCACTTTTACTTTTGAACATCTTCAAAACACTCTCATAAATCATTTGAATACTCACAAAAAATACCTTTATACATTTCCAAACAACACTGAATTACTCCAAAAACATCATTCGAACACCCCCAAATCACCTCTGAATACTCCCAGAACACCTTCATAAGTACTCTTGCACATCATTTGAACACCTTCATAAGTACTCTCATAATCATTTGTACACCTTCAAAACACCTTTGAATACTCACATAAACACCCTTGAACACCTTCAAAACACCTTCAAAGCACTCTCATAATCATTTGAACACCTTCAAAACACCCTTGAACACCTTCAAAACACCCTTGAACACTCTCAAAAACAACATTTGAACACACTCAAAACACCTTTGAACACCTTTGAACATTTCCAACAACACTGAAACACTTCCAAAAAAACACAATTTGAGTACTCCCAATTACACCACTGATTACTACTAAAACACCGCTGAATTCAATCAAAACACCCTTCAACACCTTCAAACACCCTTGAACACCTTCAAAACACTCTTGAACACCTTCAAAAACACCTTTGAACATTTCCAAAACACTATTTGAGTACTCCCAATTACACCACTGAATACTACTAAAACACCGATGAATTCAATCAAAACACCCTTCAACACCTTCAAAACACCTTTGAACACCTTTGAATACTCACATAAACACCCTTGAACACATTCAAAACACCTTTGAATAACCTCAAAACACCTTTGAACACCTTCAAAACACCCTTGAACACCTTCAAAACACCTTTGAATAACCTCAAAACACCTTTGAACACCTTCAAAACACCCTTGAACACCTTCAAAAACAACATTTGAACACACTCAAAACACCTTTGAACATTTCCAAAACACTATTTGAGTACTCCCAAATAAGATTTGACATCTCTAATTTATCTGCACTTTCATTAAATTACAACTCATCCCTCAGTCTCCAGACTAGGCATTTTCTCGTTTTTTACCCTTTTAGTTCATTAAAGTTATTAAGGGGACACAATACATCAGAAAAAAGTCACAAAAACTAACTCAAACACTTTACTTTGAACACCCCCAAAAACACTCTCATAATCATTTGAATACTCACATAAACACCCTTGAACACCTTCAAACACCTTTGAATATCGTTTTTAAACTAATTTCATCACAACCCACTTATATCATCTTTTTCGGTAACTCTAATTCGACAACAACACCCACAACACCCACATCCCACAACACCCATGAACATTTCCAAAACACTATTTGAGTACTCCCAATTACACCACTGATTACTACTAAAACACCGCTGAATTCAATCAAAACACCCTTCAACACCTTCAAACTCCCTTGAACACCTTCAAAACACTCTTGAACACTTTCAAAAACACCTTTGAACATTTCCAATCAACACTGAAACACTTCCAAAAAACACAATTTGAGTACTCCCAATTACACCACTGAATACTACTAAAACACCGCTGAATTCAATCAAAACACCCTTCAACACCTTCAAAACACCTTTGAACACCTTCAGAAAACACCTTCGAACATTTCCAATCAACACTGAAACACTTCCATACCCAACTATTGCGACATGTTTTCAACACCCCCTCCATTCTTTTTCCAATATATCATAACTTTTCAATTCTATAATTTCTTTTTAAAATATTCACACATTACCTTTATATTCAGTAAAATCTCTCCATATTTCTAATTACAACCCTCCCCATACCCCTCTCCATCTCACCCGCATTCTTCACATCCACTCACCCATCTCCCAACATACCTCTTCTGAACACACACACAAAAAAATCACATTTCACATCCACAAATGCATCTCAAATCCACTAAAATCACTGTAACCAAGATATTCACACACACACACCTTACCTAACCTAACCTAACCTAACCTAACCTAACCTAGCCTAACCTAACCTAACCTAACCTAACCTAACCTAACCTAACCTGTCCTAACCTAACCTAACCTAACCTAACCGAACCTACCCTAACCTAATTTAACCTAACCTAACCTTACCGAACCTACCCTAACCTAACTTAACCTAACCTAACCTATCCTAACCTTACCGAACCTACCCTAACCTAACCTTACCTAACATAACCTACCCTAACCTAACCTAACTTTACCTAACCTAACCTAACCAAACCTACCCTAACCTAACTTAACCTATCCTAACCTTACCTAACTTATCCTAACCTAACCTAACTCCCCATACCCCTCTCCATCTCACCCGCATTTCTTCACATCCACTCACCCATCTCCCAACATACCTCTTCTGAACACACACACAAAAAAATCACATTTCACATCCACAAATGCATCTCAAATCCACTAAAATCACTGTAACCAAGATATTCACACACACACACACCTTACCTAACCTAACCTTACCTAACCTAACCTACCCTAACCTAACTTAACCTAACATAACCTAACCTAACCTTACCTAACCTAACCTAACCTTACCTAACCTAACCTTACCTAACCTACCCTAACCTAACCTTACCTAACCTAACCTAGCCTAACCTAACCTATCTTAACCTTACCTAACCTAACCTTACCTAACATAACCTAACTTAACCTAACCGAACCTAACCTAACCTTACCTAACTTATCCTAACCTAACCTACCCTAACCTAACCTACCCTAACCTGTCCTAACCTAACCTAACCTAACCTAACCTAACCTAACCGAACCTACCCTAACCTAATTTAACCTAACCTAACCTTACCGAACCTACGATAACCTAACTTAACCTAACCTAACCTATCCTAACCTTACCGAACCTACCCTAACCTAACCTTACCTAACATAACCTAGCCTAACCTAACCTAACTTTACCTAACCTAACCTAACCTAACCAAACCTACCCTAACCTAACTTAACCTATCCTAACCTTACCTAACTTATCCTAACCTAACCTAACCTAACCTTACCTAACATAATCTAACCTATCTTATCCTAATCCAACCTAACCTAACCTTACCTAACCTAACCTATCTTATCCTAATCTAACCTTGCCTAACCATTACCTAACCTAACCTAACCTATCTTATCCTAATCCAACCTAACCTAGCCGAACCTATCCTAAAATATATTGGAACACCCCCAAAACACTATTTGAGTACTCCAGAATTACTTTGAACGACTCCATTTTGGATATATCCAAATTAGTTTTGAAAACTTTATCGTAAAATCGAACATTATTTTCTTGTTGGTAAAACACACTCAATGGTAGAAATATTTACTCGATTTCCGAATAGAAGCACTGTCCTCGCTCTGAGAGACTCATTGTGGGTCACCCCAACACATGGTGTAATGCGCTTCACACCCAAGGTAGAACATAACACCTGCGTCAACTCAGGACAGACAGGCGCCATGTAATGCGGGTAACATCCAAGGTAGAAAATCATCTCTTTCCAGACCAACTGTCTATCCTAACCTAACCTAACCTAACCTAACCTAATTCCTAACCTAACCTAACCTCACCTAACCGAACCTAACCTAACTCCATCAATCACCTCTATCCTAACCTAACCTAACCTAACCTAACCCAACCTAACTCCATCAAACACCTCTAACCTAACCCAACCTAACCTATCCTAACCTAACCTAACTCCATCAAACACCTCGAATACTACCTAACTTAACCTAACCTAACCTTACCTAACCTACCGAACCTAACCTAACCTAACCTAACCTATCCTAACCCGTCCCAACCTAACCTAACCTAACCTAACCTAACCTAACCTAACCTAACCTAACTTATCCTAACCTAACCTATCCTAACCTAACCTAATCACTGACTAACTTTGAACCAACTCTGAACACCACTGATCTTCTTCAAAAAAATGCTCTGCACATCATTTGAACACCTTCAAAAAAAAACACCATCAAACACCTCCGAATACTCCCAAAAAAACACTACTGATTACTACCAAATCACCACTGAATACTACCAATCACCGTCAAAATCACCAGAAACTAAGTTTAACATCACCATCTAACATCCTTTTTATAGAAATCCCCTCAAATCACTATAACCAAGAACTCCCTCCCCATTTGGCGCATAAAAAAAAAAAAGCATGAACACAAACCTAATACGCAAACACTTAGTACATGATCACCATCAACTGAAAACATATCTTATACACACACATAATATAAGACAATCACCAACTACAATCACCCATGTTCACTTACCTCAAAATCACTAATATCACAGAAAACAATAATTTTTATAAACATTTCACACACACACACACACACAAAAAAAAAATCATATTTGACAATATCTAAGCGCACTCACCTCACTACCACCAACACACGATGTCTCACCTCACAGGACCGACGAGGTCACCTCCAGTGTCGTCACACTCCCATTGTGTTACTTGGTGGTTGGTAACATCACACCTAACCCCCTTGTTTCAACCTGTTGTACCCTACATTATCTAAGAACACTATATCCAAGACGATTACCAGATTTTATGATCCCCAACACCAAGATCACAGAAAACACACATTTTTATAATTATTCACACAAAAATCACGATCACCAATTCCATATCATGTTTACCGTCATCTATCAACACTAATCACCAAGATCACCAAAAAATCTAAGATCATGCATCTCAAAACTACTATGATCACTGAAAACACTTATTTTTTTAAACATTCGCACAAAAAATAAGACATACACAAAAATACCACAACACTTCCACCAACATCTATAACATAACATGAGCACTATAACATATCACTATCACAAAAAAAATAATACACAAACACCCACATATTATACATTTCAATTGGAAATTTAAGACATGAGACATACACACCAAATCTAAGACATTCACCTCCAACTAAGACATACACATCACCCTTAAAACTTCCTTCCTTATTCATTCCGCATATCTCCTAGAGCTGTTTTAACCCCGACGGTTCCATCACGACGTAGGAGCCAGAGGAACCATCACCACTCCAACACCACCTACTACACTCTGGCTCCTACGTCGTGATGGAACCGTCGGGGTTAAAACAGCTCTAGGAGATATGCGGAATGAATAAGGAAGGAAGTTTTAAGGGTGATGTGTATGTCTTAGTTGGAGTGAATGTCTTAGATTTGGTGTGTATGTCTCATGTCTTAAATTTCCAATTGAAATGTATAATATGTGGGTGTTTGTGTATTATTTTTTTTGTGATAGTGATATGTTATAGTGCTCATGTTATGTTATAGATGTTGGTGGAAGTGTTGTGGTATTTTTGTGTATGTCTTATTTTTTGTGCGAATGTTTAAAAAAATAAGTGTTTTCAGTGATCATAGTAGTTTTGAGATGCATGATCTTAGATTTTTTGGTGATCTTGGTGATTAGTGTTGATAGATGACGGTAAACATGATATGGAATTGGTGATCGTGATTTTTGTGTGAATAATTATAAAAATGTGTGTTTTCTGTGATCTTGGTGTTGGGGATCATAAAATCTGGTAATCGTCTTGGATATAGTGTTCTTAGATAATGTAGGGTACAACAGGTTGAAACAAGGGGGTTAGGTGTGATGTTACCAACCACCAAGTAACACAATGGGAGTGTGACGACACTGGAGGTGACCTCGTCGGTCCTGTGAGGTGAGACATCGTGTGTTGGTGGTAGTGAGGTGAGTGCGCTTAGATATTGTCAAATATGATTTTTTTTTTGTGTGTGTGTGTGTGTGTGAAATGTTTATAAAAATTATTGTTTTCTGTGATATTAGTGATTTTGAGGTAAGTGAACATGGGTGATTGTAGTTGGTGATTGTCTTATATTATGTGTGTGTATAAGATATGTTTTCAGTTGATGGTGATCATGTACTAAGTGTTTGCGTATTAGGTTTGTGTTCATGCTTTTTTTTTTTATGCGCCAAATGGGGAGGGAGTTCTTGGTTATAGTGATTTGAGGGGATTTCTATAAAAAGGATGTTAGATGGTGATGTTAAACTTAGTTTCTGGTGATTTTGACGGTGATTGGTAGTATTCAGTGGTGATTTGGTAGTAATCAGTAGTGTTTTTTTGGGAGTATTCGGAGGTGTTTGATGGTGTTTTTTTTTGAAGGTGTTCAAATGATGTGCAGAGCATTTTTTTGAAGAAGATCAGTGGTGTTCAGAGTTGGTTCAAAGTTAGTCAGTGATTAGGTTAGGTTAGGATAGGTTAGGTTAGGATAAGTTAGGTTAGGTTAGGTTAGGTTAGGTTAGGTTAGGTTGGGACGGGTTAGGATAGGTTAGGTTAGGTTAGGTTAGGTTCGGTAGGTTAGGTAAGGTTAGGTTAGGTTAAGTTAGGTAGTATTCGAGGTGTTTGATGGAGTTAGGTTAGGTTAGGATAGGTTAGGTTGGGTTAGGTTAGAGGTGTTTGATGGAGTTAGGTTGGGTTAGGTTAGGTTAGGTTAGGTTAGGATAGAGGTGATTGATGGAGTTAGGTTAGGTTCGGTTAGGTGAGGTTAGGTTAGGTTAGGAATTAGGTTAGGTTAGGTTAGGTTAGGATAGACAGTTGGTCTGGAAAGAGATGATTTTCTACCTTGGATGTTACCCGCATTACATGGCGCCTGTCTGTCCTGAGTTGACGCAGGTGTTATGTTCTACCTTGGGTGTGAAGCGCATTACACCATGTGTTGGGGTGACCCACAATGAGTCTCTCAGAGCGAGGACAGTGCTTCTATTCGGAAATCGAGTAAATATTTCTACCATTGAGTGTGTTTTACCAACAAGAAAATAATGTTCGATTTTACGATAAAGTTTTCAAAACTAATTTGGATATATCCAAAATGGAGTCGTTCAAAGTAATTCTGGAGTACTCAAATAGTGTTTTGGGGGTGTTCCAATATATTTTAGGATAGGTTCGGCTAGGTTAGGTTGGATTAGGATAAGATAGGTTAGGTTAGGTTAGGTAATGGTTAGGCAAGGTTAGATTAGGATAAGATAGGTTAGGTTAGGTAAGGTTAGGTTAGGTTGGATTAGGATAAGATAGGTTAGATTATGTTAGGTAAGGTTAGGTTAGGTTAGGTTAGGATAAGTTAGGTAAGGTTAGGATAGGTTAAGTTAGGTTAGGGTAGGTTTGGTTAGGTTAGGTTAGGTTAGGTAAAGTTAGGTTAGGTTAGGCTAGGTTATGTTAGGTAAGGTTAGGTTAGGGTAGGTTCGGTAAGGTTAGGATAGGTTAGGTTAGGTTAAGTTAGGTTATCGTAGGTTCGGTAAGGTTAGGTTAGGTTAAATTAGGTTAGGGTAGGTTCGGTTAGGTTAGGTTAGGTTAGGTTAGGTTAGGTTAGGACAGGTTAGGGTAGGTTAGGTTAGGGTAGGTTAGGTTAGGATAAGTTAGGTAAGGTTAGGTTAGGTTCGGTTAGGTTAAGTTAGGTTATGTTAGGTAAGGTTAGGTTAGGTAAGGTTAAGATAGGTTAGGTTAGGCTAGGTTAGGTTAGGTAAGGTTAGGTTAGGGTAGGTTAGGTAAGGTTAGGTTAGGTAAGGTTAGGTTAGGTTAGGTAAGGTTAGGTTAGGTTATGTTAGGTTAAGTTAGGTTAGGGTAGGTTAGGTTAGGTAAGGTTAGGTTAGGTAAGGTGTGTGTGTGTGTGAATATCTTGGTTACAGTGATTTTAGTGGATTTGAGATGCATTTGTGGATGTGAAATGTGATTTTTTTGTGTGTGTGTTCAGAAGAGGTATGTTGGGAGATGGGTGAGTGGATGTGAAGAAATGCGGGTGAGATGGAGAGGGGTATGGGGAGTTAGGTTAGGTTAGGATAAGTTAGGTAAGGTTAGGATAGGTTAAGTTAGGTTAGGGTAGGTTTGGTTAGGTTAGGTTAGGTAAAGTTAGGTTAGGTTAGGGTAGGTTATGTTAGGTAAGGTTAGGTTAGGGTAGGTTCGGTAAGGTTAGGATAGGTTAGGTTAGGTTAAGTTAGGTTAGGGTAGGTTCGGTAAGGTTAGGTTAGGTTAAATTAGGTTAGGGTAGGTTCGGTTAGGTTAGGTTAGGTTAGGTTAGGACAGGTTAGGTTAGGTTAGGTTAGGTTAGGTTAGGTTAGGTTAGGCTAGGTTAGGTTAGGTTAGGTTAGGTTAGGTTAGGTAAGGTGTGTGTGTGTGAATATCTTGGTTACAGTGATTTTAGTGGATTTGAGATGCATTTGTGGATGTGAAATGTGATTTTTTTGTGTGTGTGTTCAGAAGAGGTATGTTGGGAGATGGGTGAGTGGATGTGAAGAATGCGGGTGAGATGGAGAGGGGTATGGGGAGGGTTGTAATTAGAAATATGGAGAGATTTTACTGAATATAAAGGTAATGTGTGAATATTTTAAAAAGAAATTATAGAATTGAAAAGTTATGATATATTGGAAAAAGAATGGAGGGGGTGTTGAAAACATGTCGCAATAGTTGGGTATGGAAGTGTTTCAGTGTTGATTGGAAATGTTCGAAGGTGTTTTCTGAAGGTGTTCAAGAGTGTTTTGAAGGTGTCAAAGGTGTTTTGAAGGTGTTCAAAGGTGTTTTGAAGGTGTTGAAGGGTGTTTTGATTGAATTCAGCGGTGTTTTAGTAGTATTCAGTGGTGTAATTGGGAGTACTCAAATTGTGTTTTTTGGAAGTGTTTCAGTGTTGATTGGAAATGTTCAAAGGTGTTTTTGAAAGTGTTCAAGAGTGTTTTGAAGGTGTTCAAGGGAGTTTGAAGGTGTTGAAGGGTGTTTTGATTGAATTCAGCGGTGTTTTAGTAGTAATCAGTGGTGTAATTGGGAGTACTCAAATAGTGTTTTGGAAATGTTCATGGGTGTTGTGGGATGTGGGTGTTGTGGGTGTTGTTGTCGAATTAGAGTTACCGAAAAAGATGATATAAGTGGGTTGTGATGAAATTAGTTTAAAAACGATATTCAAAGGTGTTTGAAGGTGTTCAAGGGTGTTTATGTGAGTATTCAAATGATTATGAGAGTGTTTTTGGGGGTGTTCAAAGTAAAGTGTTTGAGTTAGTTTTTGTGACTTTTTTCTGATGTATTGTGTCCCCTTAATAACTTTAATGAACTAAAAGGGTAAAAAACGAGAAAATGCCTAGTCTGGAGACTGAGGGATGAGTTGTAATTTAATGAAAGTGCAGATAAATTAGAGATGTCAAATCTTATTTGGGAGTACTCAAATAGTGTTTTGGAAATGTTCAAAGGTGTTTTGAGTGTGTTCAAATGTTGTTTTTGAAGGTGTTCAAGGGTGTTTTGAAGGTGTTCAAAGGTGTTTTGAGGTTATTCAAAGGTGTTTTGAAGGTGTTCAAGGGTGTTTTGAAGGTGTTCAAAGGTGTTTTGAGGTTATTCAAAGGTGTTTTGTGGGTGATTGTAGTTGGTGATTGTCTTATATTATGTGTGTGTATAAGATATGTTTTCAGTTGATGGTGATCATGTACTAAGTGTTTGCGTATTAGGTTTGTGTTCATGCTTTTTTTTTTTTTATGCGCCAAATGGGGAGGGAGTTCTTGGTTATAGTGATTTGAGGGGATTTCTATAAAAAGGATGTTAGATGGTGATGTTAAACTTAGTTTCTGGTGATTTTGACGGTGATTGGTAGTATTCAGTGGTGATTTGGTAGTAATCAGTAGTGTTTTTTTGGGAGTATTCGGAGGTGTTTGATGGTGTTTTTTTTTGAAGGTGTTCAAATGATGTGCAGAGCATTTTTTGAAGAAGATCAGTGGTGTTCAGAGTTGGTTCAAAGTTAGTCAGTGTTTAGGTTAGGTTAGGATAGGTTAGGTTAGGATAAGTTATGTTAGGTTAGGTTAGGTTAGGTTAGGTTAGGTTAGGTTAGGTTGGGACGGGTTAGGATAGGTTAGGTTAGGTTAGGTTAGGTTCGGTAGGTTAGGTAAGGTTAGGTTAGGTTAAGTTAGGTAGTATTCGAGGTGTTTGATGGAGTTAGGTTAGGTTAGGATAGGTTAGGTTAGGTTAGGTTAGAGGTGTTTGATGGAGTTAGGTTGGGTTAGGTTAGGTTAGGTTAGGTTAGGATAGAGGTGATTGATGGAGTTAGGTTAGGTTCGGTTAGGTGAGGTTAGGTTAGGTTAGGAATTAGGTTAGGTTAGGTTAGGTTAGGTTAGGATAGACAGTTGGTCTGGAAAGAGATGATTTTCTACCTTGGATGTTACCCGCATTACATGGCGCCTGTCTGTCCTGAGTTGACGCAGGTGTTATGTTCTACCTTGGGTGTGAAGCGCATTACACCATGTGTTGGGGTGACCCACAATGAGTCTCTCAGAGCGAGGACAGTGCTTCTATTCGGAAATCGAGTAGATATTTCTACCATTGAGTGTGTTTTACCAACAAGAAAATAATGTTCGATTTTACGATAAAGTTTTCAAAACTAATTTGGATATATCCAAAATGGAGTCGTTCAAAGTAATTCTGGAGTACTCAAATAGTGTTTTGGGGGTATTCCAATATATTTTAGGATAGGTTCGGCTAGGTTAGGTTGGATTAGGATAAGATAGGTTAGGTTAGGTTAGGTAATGGTTAGGCAAGGTTAGATTAGGATAAGATAGGTTAGGTTAGGTAAGGTTAGGTTAGGTTGGATTAGGATAAGATAGGTTAGATTATGTTAGGTAAGGTTAGGTTAGGTTAGGTTAGGTTAGGTTAGGTTAGGTTAGGTTAGGTTAGGTTAGGTTAGGTTAGGTTAGGTTAGGTAAGGTGTGTGTGTGTGAATATCTTGGTTACAGTGATTTTAGTGGATTTGAGATGCATTTGTGGATGTGAAATGTGATTTTTTTGTGTGTGTGTTCAGAAGAGGTATGTTGGGAGATGGGTGAGTGGATGTGAAGAATGCGGGTGAGATGGAGAGGGGTATGGGGAGGGTTGTAATTAGAAATATGGAGAGATTTTACTGAATATAAAGGTAATGTGTGAATATTTTAAAAAGAAATTATAGAATTGAAAAGTTATGATATATTGGAAAAAGAATGGAGGGGGTGTTGAAAACATGTCGCAATAGTTGGGTATGGAAGTGTTTCAGTGTTGATTGGAAATGTTCGAAGGTGTTTTCTGAAGGTGTTCAAGAGTGTTTTGAAGGTGTCAAAGGTGTTTTGAAGGTGTTCAAAGGTGTTTTGAAGGTGTTGAAGGGTGTTTTGATTGAATTCAGCGGTGTTTTAGTAGTATTCAGTGGTGTAATTGGGAGTACTCAAATTGTGTTTTTTGGAAGTGTTTCAGTGTTGATTGGAAATGTTCAAAGGTGTTTTTGAAAGTGTTCAAGAGTGTTTTGAAGGTGTTCAAGGGAGTTTGAAGGTGTTGAAGGGCGTTTTGATTGAATTCAGCGGTGTTTTAGTAGTAATCAGTGGTGTAATTGGGAGTACTCAAATAGTGTTTTGGAAATGTTCATGGGTGTTGTGGGATGTGGGTGTTGTGGGTGTTGTTGTCGAATTAGAGTTACCGAAAAAGATGATATAAGTGGGTTGTGATGAAATTAGTTTAAAAACGATATTCAAAGGTGTTTGAAGGTGTTCAAGGGTGTTTATGTGAGTATTCAAATGATTATGAGAGTGTTTTTGGGGGTGTTCAAAGTAAAGTGTTTGAGTTAGTTTTTGTGACTTTTTTCTGATGTATTGTGTCCCCTTAATAACTTTAATGAACTAAAAGGGTAAAAAACGAGAAAATGCCTAGTCTGGAGACTGAGGGATGAGTTGTAATTTAATGAAAGTGCAGATAAATTAGAGATGTCAAATCTTATTTGGGAGTACTCAAATAATGTTTTGGAAATGTTCAAAGGTGTTTTGAGTGTGTTCAAATGTTGTTTTTGAAGGTGTTCAAGGGTGTTTTGAAGGTGTTCAAAGGTGTTTTGAGGTTATTCAAAGGTGTTTTGAAGGTGTTCAAGGGTGTTTTGAAGGTGTTCAAAGGTGTTTTGAGGTTATTCAAAGGTGTTTTGAAGGTGTTCAAGGGTGTTTATGTGAGTATTCAAAGGTGTTCAAAGGTGTTTTGAAGGTGTTGAAGGGTGTTTTGATTGAATTCATCGGTGTTTTAGTAGTATTCAGTGGTGTAATTGGGAGTACTCAAATAGTGTTTTGGAAATGTTCAAAGGTGTTTTTGAAGGTGTTCAAGGGTGTTTTGAAGGTGATCAAAGGTGTTTTGAGGTTATTCAAAGGTGTTTTGAAGGTGTTCAAGGGTGTTTTGAAGGTGTTCAAATGATTATGAGAGTGCTTTGAAGGTGTTTTGAAGGTGTTCAAGGGTGTTTATGTGAGTATTCAAAGGTGTTTTGAAGGTGTACAAATGATTATGAGAGTACTTATGAAGGTGTTCAAATGATGTGCAAGAGTACTTATGAAGGTGTTCTGGGAGTATTCAGAGGTGATTTGGGGGTGTTCGAATGATGTTTTTGGAGTAATTCAGTGTTGTTTGGAAATGTATAAAGGTATTTTTTGTGAGTATTCAAATGATTTATGAGAGTGTTTTGAAGATGTTCAAAAGTAAAAGTGCGTATTTAACTTCGTAATATGTAAAATTGTGAGTAGTGAATTTAACGAAAGTGGATGTAAGCGATGTGGTGACTTTCTGATGCATGTGTCCCACTTTAATGAACTAAAAGGGTTAAAACGAGAAAAATTGGGGGTTATGAGTGAAAATTGTGAGGTGATGGTTGGAGTGTGAGGGTTTGGGAGAGTGGGGAGGAGGTTACTTCGTGGGGAGTGACCTGAGATGAAAAATGTCTAGACTTGTGTTGTAAAGAAATTGTGGGTATTAACGAAAAAAATGTGTCTTTCTGATGATGAAAATGTTTTCCCTATGATGTAGGTACTATATCCCCTTATTAACTTGAATGAACTGAAAGTTCGACATGATTCAGCTTGTGTGTGTGGGGGTCATCGCGTGACGTCACTGACCGTCGAGTAAACACATTAATGAGAGGAAACTTTTAGTTCATTTGACTTAATGAGAGGAAACTTTTAGTTCATTTTAAAATAATAAGGGGAAGATGTTTAGACTTGTAGTAAGCATGCCCCATAGGAGGAGTTCATTTGAATGCTTACCCCCAGAGGGGGGAATCCAAAAAACCTTGATCCAAGGAATTTCGAAACCCCCATAGGGGGGAATCCAAAAACTTGGTAATATTGAGAAATTTTTGGGATTGGGGGGTGGGGTGGAAGGAGGGACAATCCAAAAAACCTTGATCCAAGGAGATGGAGAATTTCGAAAACCCCATAGGGAGGATCCAAAAAACTTGATCTAAGGAGATGGAGAATTTCGAAAACCCTATAGGGGAGGAATCCAAAAACTTGTATCATCGAGAAATTTTTGGGTTGGGGGGTGAAAGTGGGAGGGGGATCCGAGGAGATGGAGAAATTCAAAACCCCCAGAGGGGGGAATCCAAAAAACTTGATCCGAGGAAGTAGAGTCTTTGTATTATCGAGTGAAAAAAATTGGGATGGTGGGGGTGAAAGGAGGGGTACCCAAAAAAAACCTTGATCCGAGGAATTGGAGAATTTCGAAAACCCCATAGGGGGGAATCCAAAACTTGTATCATCGAGAAATTTTTGGGGTTGGGGGTGAAAGTGGGAGGGGGAACCTTAAAAATTTGATCCGAGGAGATGGAGAACCCCATAGGGGGGGGAATGCAAAAACTTGTAATATCGAGAAATTTTGGGGTGAAAGTGAGAGGGGGAACCTTAAAAACTTGATCCGAGGAGATCATAAGAAAAAAAAAATTCGAGGCGCGGGGGCGATCCGGACGACGCTGCAGAAGGCGCAGCAGAAGGCGCGGGCGGGCGCGCGGGGTGGGGCGGGGCGCTCGGGGCGGCGGGGCGGGGCGCGCGGGTGCGCGGGGCGGCGGGGCGGCGGGGCGGGGCGCGCGGGTGCGCGGGCGCGCGGCGCGACGGCGGGGTCGCAAGGCGGGGGGTCGTGGGGGGTGGGGGTATTGGTTGGGGGGTCAAGGGTGAGGTAGTCTCGAGGGCGAGGTCATGGTCAAAACCGGAAGTAACACCTAGGTGTGAAAAGGTGACCCTCCAGCTGCTGGTCCTAGACCGGAAGGGATGCCCCAGAGGTGGCCTAAACCGGAAGGGATGCCCCAGTGAAAAGGCCCAAACCGGAAGGGATGCTCCAGAAGAAAACTTCACTACTGACATGATACACCAGTTGACTGCTTCATGGTAGACATGATACAACAGTTGACTTCTTCATGGTAGACATGATACACCAGTTGACTGCTTCATGGTAGACATGATACACCAGTTGACTGCTTCATGGTAGACATACAACAGTTGACTGCTTCATGGTAGACATACAACAGTTGACTGCTTCATGGTAGACATGATACAACAGTTGACTGCTTCATGGTAGACATGTTACAACAGTTGACTGCTTCATGGTAGACATGATACAACAGTTGACTGCTTCATGGTAGACATGATACAACAGTTGACTGCTTCATGGTAGACATGATACAACAGTTGACTGCTTCATGGTAGACATACAAGAGTTGACTGCTTCATGGTAGACATACAACAGTTGACTGCTTCATGGTAGACATGATACAACAGTTGACTGCTTCATGGTAGACATACAACAGTTGACTGCTTCATGGTAGACATACAACAGTTGACTGCTTCATGGTAGACATGATACAACAGTTGACTGCTTCATGGTAGACATGATACACCAGTTGACTGCTTCATGGTAGACATGATACAACAGTTGACTGCTTCATGGTAGACATGATACAACAGTTGACTGCTTCATGGTAGACATGTTACAACAGTTGACTGCTTCATGGTAGACATGATACAACAGTTGACTGCTTCATGGTAGACATGATACAACAGTTGACTGCTTCATGGTAGACATGATATAACAGTTGACTGCTTCATGGTAGACATGATACACCAGTTGACTGCTTCATGGTAGACATGTTACAACAGTTGACTGCTTCATGGTAGACATGATACACCAGTTGACTGCTTCATGGTAGACATGATACAACAGTTGACTGCTTCATGGTAGACATGTTACAACAGTTGACTGCTTCATGGTAGACATGATACAACAGTTGACTGCTTCATGGTAGACATGATACAACAGTTGACTGCTTCATGGTAGACATGATACACCAGTTGACTGCTTCATGGTAGACATGATACAACAGTTGACTGCTTCATGGTAGACATGATACACCAGTTGACTGCTTCATGGTAGACATGATACAACAGTTGACTGCTTCATGGTAGACATGATACAACAGTTGACTGCTTCATGGTAGACATGATACACCAGTTGACTGCTTCATGGTTGACATGATACAACAGTTGACTGCTTCATGGTAGACATGACACAACAGTTGACTGCTTCATGGTGGACATGATACAACAGTTGACTGCTTCATGGTAGACATGATACAACAGTTGACTGCTTCATGGTAGACATGATACACCAGTTGACTGCTTCATGGTAGACATGATACAACAGTTGACTGCTTCATGGTAGACATGATACAACAGTTGACTGCTTCATGGTAGACATGACACAACAGTTGACTGCTTCATGGTAGACATGATACAACAGTTGACTGCTTCATAGTAGACATGATACAACAGTTGACTGCTTCATGGTAGACATGATACAACAGTTGACTTCTTCATGGTAGACATGATACACCAGTTAACTGCTTCATGGTAGACATGATACAACAGTTGACTGCTTCATGGTAGACCTGATACACCAGTTGACTGCTTCATGGTAGACATGATACAACAGTTGACTGCTTCATGGTAGACATGATACAACAGTTGACTGCTTCATGGTAGACATGATACAACAGTTGACTGCTTCATGGTAGACATGATACAACAGTTGACTGCTTCATGGTAGACATGATACAACAGTTGACTGCTTCATGGTAGACATGATACAACAGTTGACTGCTTCACGGTAGTCAACTTAACATAGATACAGTGCTAGACAGCAGTTAATTAATGTATAAAGTAAAAGGACACAAGTGCAACTAATGTGACATTTATTGTGGCAACGTTTCGCTCTCCAGGAGCTTTATCAAGCCATTACAAACAATACATGGACACAGAGGGTATATAAAGGCTCAGAGTGAGGTGAATACTAGTGAGGTACCATTTCGATGTTCACTAGTGGTAGTAGTAGTAATAGTAGTAGTAGTGGTAGTGACAAAAGTAATACAATATGGTAGAGCAATTCATTCGTACATGAGTAAAAGGATATAAAAGCTATTACTTGGGTAACATAAAAATAGGTTGGACAAATATAAACTGGAATGAGGCAGCTTGTTTCAGTGTTCACTCTCTGTGCTTTGTGTAGTATAACAGGAGAGACTATGTGATGGCAGGGTTTACTGTTTTCAGGAGGATTCTTGCTAAGACTTCGGAGATGGTGAAGCTGCCGTTGTTTTGTTTAATTGTATTCATAAGATGAAATTCAGAGACGCCCAATTAGTGATAAAAGAAAATAATTTCCGCACACGCAAGTGCCTTGAATCAGCACTGATCGCTGTTTCGAATACAATTAAACAAAACAACGGCAGCTTCACCATCTCCGAAGTCTTAGCAAGAATCCTCCTGAAAACAGTAAACCCTGCCATCACATAGTCTCTCCTGTTATACTACACAAAGCACAGAGAGTGAACACTGAAACAAGCTGCCTCATTCCAGTTTATATTTGTCCAACCTATTTTTATGTTACCCAAGTAATAGCTTTTATATCCTTTTACTCATGTACGAATGAATTGCTCTACCATATTGTATTACTTTTGTCACTACCACTACTACTACTATTACTACTACTACCACTAGTGAACATCGAAATGGTACCTCACTAGTATTCACCTCACTCTGAGCCTTTATATACCCTCTGTGTCCATGTATTGTTTGTAATGGCTTGATAAAGCTCCTGGAGAGCGAAACGTTGCCACAATAAATGTCACATTAGTTGCACTTGTGTCCTTTTACTTTACATATTGTCGGTAATTCTACCAACTTTATTACAGTTAATTAATGACTGGTTTAGGCATCCATGACTCGTGAGGGGGGACGGGGGGGGGTGCATCGATACTGATGCATTTTCTGACAGGTAAAGAGCTCTTGATCCCAGAAATTGAAGCTACCCTAACTTTCCCTCAATAAAGCCTGATAAAATACCACTCACCAGTTGCTGTATGATCGTGGAAATCATTACATCGCACATAACTGGCTAGGTCGTGAGTTGGAGGTGCCTACTATGGGCCAGTAAGCTTACTCATATACTTGCTGCTGCTCCATCAGTCCTCAGGAATATTCACATATTATTTTACCTTATAAACTCGTCTATTCTTAATAAAAATTACAATTATCAAACAATAATTACTAAAGTTTTGCTACTCAAGCCTACAATAGGTGGAACCTCGGCTTACGATATTATTTCATTCCAGAATTATGTTCAGGTGCCATTACTGAACGAATTTGTTCCCATAAGGAATATTGTGAATTAGGTTAGTCCATTTCAGACCCCCAGACATACACGTACAAACGGACTTACATAAATACACTTACATAATTGGTCGCATTGGGAGCTGATCGTAAACCGGGGGTCCACTGTATTTCTACCTTTTTTCATTTTTTAGGGAATTTCAATTTTAAAAGGCATTAGAATAAATGTGGCCCGGTTTCATAGAATTAAATTTTATAGATTTTTGTTTTGCACAGTTCGAGTTAAAATATAAGAGCTGTCATTCTTATTTTTAAGCCCCAGCCTGAGGTATATAACCCCCTTCCCCAGGATGCCACCCATAAGTCAACAAACACTTAGGAGCCTATTTACTGTTAGGTGAACTGGGGAAGCAGGATTGATCCCGGGTCGTTTGGTTGTGAGCCGAAGATTTTATCATTGAGCTAGGAGAAAATTGTTTATAGATGATAATATAAATATTTGAAACTAACTAAATAATCTTGTGAGAGCGTCAAGAGTCTCCAGTGATGTTCTTCATAAACACAACATGTGAGGGAGAATGTTGAAGAAAACTGTACTTGATTAAACCAGAAGGTTAGTAACCCAGTATAACCCAGAAGGTTAGTAACCCAGTATAACCCAGAAGGTTAGTAACCCAGTATAACCCAGAAGGTTAGTAACCCAGTATAACCCAGAAGGTTAGTAACCCAGTATAACCCAGAAGGTTAGTAACCCAGTATAACCCAGAAGGTTAGTAACCCAGTATAACCCAGAAGGTTAGTAACCCAGTATAACCCAAGTGTCAGTGACTTATTCCCATTGGGGTCCTAATGTCCTCTTCCCCGGGATGCCATCCACATACTCGGCTAACACGCAGGTACCTACTTACTGCTCGGTGAACTAGTGTACGGAAATATTTCACACCCGCTCCGGGATCGAACCCGGGTCCCTGAGTTGTGACTCGTAGGCGCTACCATTAGCTACTTTATCTAAGTCTTTTATACTGCCATGATTGCAATACTCGGAGCCCAGAATAGGTTCAAGTTCTGAAATAATATTCATAGGGCATTGAATATTGTACAGGCTCTTTAAAAAGCATCAGTGAAACCCTTTTAGTAGTGTCTGATAACATTGGATGCAACAGCTTATCGTTGAGTGTTAGTTCTAAAGCTTTAAGTTAGCTGGAGTTATCGCTTGTTGAGTGTTTGATACATCGTCTCTTATTGCATTATAACTCTTAACTTACAGACGATAACCAGCTGAGCACCTAAGGGTCTGGTTTATGAGTGGGCGGGGACACTGCTGCAGTTTGAGTGGACTGTAGCCTCATGTAATAATAATGAATCACTATATCTCAACACTTTCAGTTTTCAAGTACGGGAAGGCGACACACTCTTGCTTCCCTCCCTTCAAATACTCGTACCTAGCTATATTCCCTCGCCTGAACCTCCCTCCCCACGTCTACTGTAAATACCCCTCCCCTCACCTGGTAGGTTAAGCGACTGTGAGTTCTGCTCCTCACAACAGAAAGGACCAGGTCGAATCCTGGGGGTGCACAGAAATTTGCGGACAAATCTAACGCCTGCTGCAATTGGTTTTGGAAGACGACATTATCACGTTATTAACCCCGGCAGGTTAGTAACACAGGATAACTCAAGATAACCAATATGATTTATTTCCAGTGGGGTCGTTTCTGGGTCCTCCCTCAAGATGCGACCCACACCAATAGACCAACTCCCTGATATCTATACACTGCTAGGTAACAGATGTTAGGAGGCTTTCCCAATGGATAAAAGCCACACTACTTCGCTTTTTTGGGTTATCCTCGAAATAATCCGAATAATGTCTTAGATTTCTTCAACCCTTACCAGACGACCTTTCTTTTTACACTAAATACTCTTCCTTGTTTTATTGTTCACCCCATCACCCGGTGCTCTTCTTTCCCCTCCAAAACTATGCATTATTCAAAATCTTTTTCTATACAGATATGTATTTTTTGTTAGAAATGTCGCAGACACACGCGCATACACTGACAAATATGGCATTGATCGAGTTCATTGATCACTATTACGCTAATAAGGGGGTCAAGAGCTGGAGCCCACAAACTACAGCAAGGTAATTACACACTCATGCATTATATATATATATGTCGTGCCGAATATGTAAAACTTGCGATTTTGGCTTAAATAGCCGAATAAGGCAAGCGAAAATTTGTGTATGCAATAATTTCTCAAAAATCATTCTGAACCTAACTAAAAAAATATATTTCATTGTGTTTGTTTATTATTAAATTACTGCAAACGTATCTAAAATATATTTAGTTGGATTAGGCTGATGTCACCATGGTTATTCAATATATTTATAGATGTGGTTGTAAGAGAAGTGAATGCGACGGTCTTGGCAAGAGGTGTGGAGTTGTAAGATAATCAGACACAAAGTGAGAGTTGTCACAGTTGCTCTTTGCTGATGACACTGTGCTTTTGGGAGATTCTGAAGAGGAGTTGCCGAGGTTGGTGGATGAGTTTGGTAGGGTATGTAAAAGAAGAAAATAAGTAAATATAGGAAAGCGTAAGGTGATGAGGATAACAAAAAAAAAAATAGGTGACGACAGATTGGATATCAGATAGGAGAGAGGGGATGGGGGAGGTGAATGTATTCAGATATTTAGGAGTGGACGTGTCAGCAGATGGGTCAGTGAAAGATGAGGTGAATCATAAAATTGACGAGGGGAATATGGTGAGTGGTGCATTGAGGAGTCTGTGGAGATAAAGAACTTTGTCCATGGAAGCAAAGAGGAGAATGTATGAGGGTATAGTTGTACCAACGCTCTTATATGGGTGTGAAGCATGGGTGATTAATGTTGCAGTGAGAAGGCTGGAGGCAGTGGAGATGTCATGTCTGAGGGCAATGTGTGGTGTGAATATAATGCAGAGAATTCGTAGTTTGGAAATTAGGAGGTGTGGGATTACCAAAACTATTATCCAGAGTGCAGAGGAGGGGTTGTTGAGGTGGTTCGGACATGTAGATAGGGGAGAACAATATAGAAAGACTTCGAGAGTATAAATATGTAGTGGAGAGAAGGCGGGGTAGAGATCGGCCCAGAAAAGGTTGGAGGGAGGGGGTAAAGGAAGTTTTTGCGTGCGAGGGGCTTGGACTTTCAGCATGCATGCGTGAGCGTGTCAGATAGGAGCGAATGGAGACAAATGGTTTTTATGTCTTGACGTGCTGTTGGAGTGTGAGCAAGGTAATGTTTATGAAGGGATTCAGGGGAAACCGGCAGGCTGGACTTGAGTCCTGGAGATGGGAAGTACAGTGTCTGCACTCTGAAGGAGGGGGTGTTAATGTTGCAGTTTTATAACTAGTGTAAGCACACCTCTGTCAAGACAGTGATGGAGTGAATGATGGTGAAAGTTTTTCTTTTTCGGGCCACCCTGCCTTGGTGGGAAACGGCCGATGTGTTAATAAAAACATAATTGGCTAAATTAAACTGCGCTTGATATAAAAAGGTTAGGTAAGCTTTCTAAGGTTCTTTTGGTACAAAATTATTATTTTTTGCATTAACATAAATGAAAAAATGTATCTTTAAATGTATGAGAGAAAATTTTAGAAAGGACTTAATTTAAAATGAGTTCTTGCTAATTGACCAGTTTTACGTATTCGGCACGACACACACACACACACACACACACACACACACACACACACACACACACACACACACACACACACACACATATATATATATATATATATATATACACATATATATATATATATATATATATATATATATATATATATATATATATATATATAGTGTGTGTGTGTGTGTGTGTGTGTGTGAAACAACCACAGGGAAAGTTGAATGATAGCTGTTGGCCTTTCGTATGGAATCAACAAATCATCAGGAGCTTGCAGTGTTGCAGAAATTACACATACATACATTACGTACAAACATATACTACCTTGATCTATATAACATTTTAAAAGGTTGGAGGAAGACCTGTACTAATCTGCCAGCATCATGCAGGAGAGATCAATGAGACACAAAGTACAGAAACAATCCTACTAACACCCATGAGAAACCTAAAGTCATAGTACTTATATCTGCATATTAGTGAACTTCCACCAGTTTTTAGATTCTTGAAAACACTCATACCAGGTCTTCACGTCAATGCTTCTCACTGATTCTTTCATTTTACATTAATGTGTACGAGTTTTATATGTTAATGGTAGTATCTGGATATCAGTAAGTATAGTATTTTTTAGTATCACTTATGTTCAATATAGTTGTGGCTGGCATTCATTTTTTATACATGTTTTGCCTTTAATTATTTGGCAGCTTTCTTGCATGAGTAACATTTATTGTTAAACACGTATTTTAAAATTAAAAATAATCTAACAACTAATTTTTGGTTATTGATAATTTATTATTGCATGAACACTTCTGATATATATATATATATATATATATATATATATATATATATATATATATATATATATATATATATATATATATATATATATATATATATATATAATCTTCAGTTTTGGTATTTTAAAAAATGCCAATAAATGCAGCCTTTGCCCGATCTTTGCATGATATATGGTTTTAAAAAACTACAAATAAGCTTAAGGTTATAAACGTTCCTATGTACGTATATCTTCCATACACTTTGCATGTCGCATATCGCCTACATACTAATTTTTTTAAATGAAATACTACATTGGGCCCCCCCAAAAATTCTTAAAATTTCCAAAATTAAACGTTTCCCCCATCCATGATATAGTATATTATATTTCATGTTTGTTATTTTTGTGATAATTGCAAATACAGTGTTAAATATTAAATTGATTAGAGAAGGGATATTATGTTCCAAGAATGTAATTTTCCTGTGATGGCGCGGCACATTGTCTTATCTTTGTAATATGCACTCTGGACAGCACTCACCCTTCTGAGGAATACCACAGAAAACGGAAATACAAACCACGGCACAATTTACAGTGGTAACTCGCACTGTCTCGTGGTCCACAGGGTCTGGCCAGACCAGCGTCCTTTGGAGAAAAGATACAGGTGCAGAGATTTTTATTTATGACAGCGTTTCGCTCCGCGTAGAGCTTTGTTGACCTGACGAAAGCTCTTTTGACAGAGCGGAACGTTGTCGCAATAAAAACTTGCTCCTAACCTGTGTCTTTTTTTCAATACTGTCGGAAGTTCGCCTTCGTAACCAGCGTCCATAGCGAAGTTGCAAAAGGGAAAGTTGTATGGAGAGTCAAGCCTGTACACAGACACAGAACAATAGCATGTCTTTTCTATTCATTAGAAGTAGTAGTCGATAATATGCATGATTGATATCAATCATCCAAATATTGTAGAAATAATCATTACTCCATTGTGGAATAGAGTGCGATGGAGTAGAGACTGTCTGATCTTTCGCGATGCTTGACCTATCTCCCACGCAACGTTCCCTTTTCTCTTTGCAGCAGACGAATATGAAGAACTTGAGGGCTACGACTATAATGGATTAGTTGACAGCGTCCAGGTGACGGAGGGAAGCACAGAATGTGAGTTTGATGGGCAGAAATTCGCCGATGGGGAAATCTTCTCTCCCGATGACTGCACCCGGTGTACCTGCGCTGCGGGACAAGTCACTTGCGAGCGTACACCGTGTGATGAGAATTGTGCCGGCGTCCTGTGTCCAGAGATTGTGTGCGAGGAACAGTATATACCCTTGGGGCAGTGCTGTCCAGTGTGCCCAGGTAGGTTTGGCCAGTCCGCCGCCAGTTGCTTGCTTTCTCTCACTGCTTTTGCCGCATCATCTTTGTTCCTGCAGATTACGAGGACTACGCAGAGTACACTTACGAGGATAACGATTATCCCGATGGGACTACTGATGAAGTTGCCGTCACAGACGACTCGCCTCCTTACGAAGCACCCGACGCTATAATAACTGAGGCACCCTTTGAAGCCTATGACCCTTACGATTACACAGAACCACCCACCACCACCACAACCACAACCACCACTACCACAACTACCCGTCCCCCTACTACTACAACAACTACCACCACAACCACCCCTCCTCCCACAACAACAACAACAACAACCACACCTCCACCCCCGCCCCCGACAGTTGGTTATGAAAGGCAACCCACGAGAGGAAGAAGACCAAGTAGGCGACGGCAGGGGGAGCGCAGACCCCAGGTTGTACCTGACCCAGAAGGTATGATTACTGGTATGTAGCAAACGACACACACGCATATACTTTGTAAAAAATGACTGTCACTGAATGAACAAAAGAATGGACAGGGACTCTTTAACAGTGCTAAATGTAAGCACCACGTTTCTAGTCCCATTCCATTCTTCAATAATAATAATAGATATATATATATATATATATATATATATATATATATATATATATATATATATATATATATATATATATATATATATATATATATATATATTGTGTGTGTGTGTCGTGCCGAATGGGTAAAACATGCGATTTTGGCTTAAATGGCACCGCTCTTCTTGCCGAATACGGCAAGCTAAAATTTGTATTCAGTAATTTCGCAAAAATAATTCTGAACCAAACTAAAAGAATATATTTCATTGTGTTTGTTTATTATTAAATTATTGTAAACTTATCTAAAATATATTTAGTTGGATTAGGCTAAATTAAATTGCGCTTGTTATAATAAGGTTAGGTAAGTTTCCTAAGGTTTTTTTGGTACAAAACTATTATTTTTACATTAACATATATGAAAAAAAGTATATCTTTAAACGTATAAGAGAAAATTTTAGAAAGGACTTAATTTTAAATGAGTTCTTGCTAATTGACCAGTTTTACATATTCGGCACGACACACACACACACACACACACACACACACACACACACACACACACACACACACACACACACACACACACACACACACACACACACACACATACACACACACACACACACACACACACACACACACACACACACACACACACACACACACACACACACACACACACACACACACACACACACACACACACACACACACACACACACACACACAAACCTACTGGAGTTCTATGACATGGTGACAGCAGTAAGACAAGAGAGAGAGGGGTGGGTGGATTGCATTTTCTTGGACTGCAAGAAGGCGTTTGACACAGTTCCACACAAGAGATTGGTGCAAAAACTGGAGGACCAAGCAGGGATAACAGGGAAGACACTACAATGGATCAGGGAATACTTGTCAGGAAGACAGCAGCGAGTCATGGTACGTGGCGAGGTGTCAGAGTGGGCACCTGTGACCAGCGGGGTCCCGCAGGGGTCAGTCCTAGGACCAGTGCTGTTTCTGGTATTTGTGAACGACATGACGGAAGGAATAGACTCTGAGGTGTCTCTGTTTGCAGATGACGTGAAGTTGATGAGAAGAATTCACTCGATCGAAGACCAGGCAGAACTACAAAGGGATCTGGACAGGCTGCAGACCTGGTCCAGCAATTGGCTCCTGGAGTTCAATCCCACCAAGTGCAAAGTCATGAAGATTGGGGAAGGGCAAAGAAGGCCGCAGATGGAGTACAGTCTAGGGGGTCAGAGACTACAAACCTCACTCAAGGAAAAAGATCTTGGGGTGAGTATAACACCAGGCACATCTCCTGAAACGCACATCAACCAAATAACTGCTGCAGCATATGGGCGCCTAGCAAACCTCAGAACAGCA
>NC_091348.1:21215854-21237177 GCF_038502225.1 Cherax quadricarinatus
AGTCAAAGATAAGATAAAACCAGTATTGCAAACTAGAAATACCGCAGGAAATAGCAAACAAGAGGACTCCAATAGCAATAGTGAGGATAAATTACCAAAAACAACTGGTGGGAGCTCCATTGTTGGTGCTAGGGAGGATAGAAGTAAGACAGGGAAACATGCACCAACAGGGAATACAGTCACAGAAACCCAAGGCAAGCGGAAACCAAGCCTGTGCACATACTATGCACTTGGTATCTGCTGGCATGGGAAATCTGGAAAAACAGATGGGACGTGCAACTATGACCACCCTAGAAAATGCCATGCCCATATGACAACAGGAAAATGCAAACTCCCTTCCTGTAAGCTTTTTCACCCTGAAATGTGTACCTCTTCAGTACAGGAAAGACTGTGCTATAACTTAAATTGCCAGGCATACCATCTAAAGGGGACAAAAAGATACAAAACATCCAGGCCATGGGAAAACCTGGGTAGCCACAGCCACTCAAGAGGGAGAGGTTTTTTAGTGCCAGGAAGGAAAAAAAACTGGCAGGAAATGGCAGAAATCGTACACCAAATCCAGTCATTCCTGGAGTGGAACCACAGTCGATGGCCTCCACTCCAAACCAACAGATACAGATACTAATGCCGGAAAAAAAATCCCCCCCCAGTACCAACAATACCACCAGTCCGATAACATTCTTCTTTGCAAATATACAGGGTCTAAAGCCAGCAACAAACAACAAAATACCTTTCATCCGTGGACTGCTTGCAGAGGCAAAGGCAATGTTCGCGGCTTTCACTGAGACCCACATAAAGGATCACTTGGACAATGAAATATGGATCCCAGGTTACAACCTATACAGATGTGACAGAGTGAACAGGCAAAAGGGGGGGGGGTTGGCCTGTACATTGCAGAGTCACTTGTTTGCAAAGAACTGCTTAATGCCTCAAATGACGTAGTGGAAGTTTTAGCAGTAAAGGTCGAGAACCAAAACCTAGTCATTGTGGTAGTCTACAAGCCTCCGGATGCAACATCCCAGCAATTCCAGGAACAGCTGTTAAAAATTGACCACTGTCTGGAAAATCTTCCAGCTCCTGCACCCAACATCTTGCTCCTGGGGGATTTCAACTTAAGGCACTTAAAATGGAGGAATATAGCAAATAATATTGTTGCAGTAATAACACCAGGAGGCAGCTCTGATGAAAACTCACACTCACACGAGCTTTTAAATCTCTGCACAAAATTCAATTTAAACCAGCAAATAATAGAGCCTACTAGACTGGAGAATACACTAGACCTCATATTCACTAACAACGATGATCTGATAAGAAATGTCACCATATCAAAAACAATATACTCAGATCACAACATAATTGAGGTTCAGACATGTATGCGAGGAGCCCCAGACCGACAAAATGAGACTAGTCACGAGGGAGCATTCACCAAATTCAACTTCAATAACAAAAACATAAAGTGGGACCAAGTAAACCAATTCCTAACCGATATAAGCTGGGAAGATATACTAAGCAACACAGACCCAAACTTATGCCTAGAACAGATTAACTCGGTGGCACTCGATGTATGCACAAGGCTTATTCCTCTAAGAAAAAGGAGGAGTAGATGTAAAATAGAAAGAGACAGGCGCTCCCTTTACAGGCGACGGAAAAGAATAACAGAGCGGCTAAAAGAGGTCAATATATCTGAAATGCGCAGGGAGACACTGGTCAGAGAAATAGCAAGCATCGAACTTAAGCTAAAAGAATCCTTTAGGAGTCAGGAATCGCGGGAAGAACTAAAAGCTATAAATGAAATCGAAAGAAACCCAAAGTATTTCTTCTCCTATGCCAAATCAAAATCGAGAACAACGCCCAGTATTGGGCCCCTACTTAAACAAGATGGGTCCTACACAGATGACAGCAAGGAAATGAGTGAGCTACTCAAGTCCCAATATGACTCAGTTTTTAGCAAGCCGCTAACCAGACTGAGAGTCGAAGATCAAAATGAATTTTTTATGAGAGAGCCACAAAATTTGATTAACACAAGCCTATCCGATGTTATCCTGACGCCAAATGACTTTGAACAGGCGATAAATGACATGCCCATGCACTCTGCCCCAGGGCCAGACTCATGGAACTCTGTGTTCATCAAGAACTGCAAGAAGCCCCTATCACGAGCCTTTTCCATCCTATGGAGAGGGAGCATGGACACAGGGGTCGTCCCTCAGTTACTAAAAACAACAGACATAGCCCCACTCCACAAAGGGGGCAGTAAAGCAACAGCAAAGAACTACAGACCAATAGCACTAACATCCCATATCATAAAAATCTTTGAAAGGGTCCTAAGAAGCAAGATCACCACCCATCCAGAAACCCATCAGTTACACAACCCAGGGCAACATGGGTTTAGAACAGGTCGCTCCTGTCTGTCTCAACTACTGGATCACTACGACAAGGTCCTAAATGCACTAGAAGACAAAAAGAATGCAGATGTAATATATACAGACTTTGCAAAAGCCTTCGACAAGTGTGACCATGGCGTAATAGCGCACAAAATGCGCGCTAAAGGAATAACAGGAAAAGTCGGTCGATGGATCTATAATTTCCTCACTAACAGAACACAGAGAGTAGTCGTCAACAGAGTAAAGTCCGAGGCAGCTACGGTGAAAAGCTCTGTTCCACAAGGCACAGTACTAGCTCCCATCTTGTTCCTCATCCTCATATCCGACATAGACAAGGATGTCAGCCACAGCACCGTGTCTTCCTTTGCAGATGACACCCGAATCTGCATGACAGTGTCTTCCATTGCAGACACTGCAAGGCTCCAGGCGGACATCAACCAAATCTTTCAGTGGGCTGCAGAAAACAATATGAAGTTCAACGATGAGAAATTTCAATTACTCAGATATGGTAAACATGAGGAAATTAAATCTTCATCAGAGTACAAAACAAATTCTGGCCACGAAATAGAGCGAAACACCAACGTCAAAGACCTGGGAGTGATTATGTCGGAGGATCTCACCTTCAAGGACCATAACATTGTATCAATCGCATCTGCTAGAAAAATGACAGGATGGATAATGAGAACCTTCAAAACTAGGGAGGCCAAGCCCATGATGACACTCTTCAGGTCACTTGTTCTATCTAGGCTGGAATATTGCTGCACTCTAACAGCACCTTTCAAGGCAGGTGAAATTGCCGACCTAGAAAATGTACAGAGAACTTTCACGGCGCGCATAACGGAGATAAAACACCTCAATTACTGGGAGCGCTTGAGGTTTCTAAACCTGTATTCCCTGGAACGCAGGAGGGAGAGATACATGATTATATACACCTGGAAAATCCTAGAGGGACTAGTACCGAACTTGCACACGAAAATCACTCACTACGAAAGCAAAAGACTTGGCAGACGATGCACCATCCCCCCAATGAAAAGCAGGGGTGTCACTAGCACGTTAAGAGACCATACAATAAGTGTCAGGGGCCCGAGACTGTTCAACTGCCTCCCAGCACACATAAGGGGGATTACCAACAGACCCCTGGCAGTCTTCAAGCTGGCACTGGACAAGCACCTAAAGTCAGTTCCTGATCAGCCGGGCTGTGGCTCGTACGTTGGTTTGCGTGCAGCCAGCAGCAACAGCCTGGTTGATCAGGCGCTGATCCACCAGGAGGCCTGGTCACAGACCGGGCCGCGGGGGCGTTGACCCCCGAAACTCTCTCCAGGTAAACTCCAGGTGTGTATCTATATATATATATATATATATATATATATATATATATATATATATATATATATATATATATATATATATATATATATATATATATATATATATATCGTGCCAAATAGGCAAAACTTGCGATTTTGGCTTAAATAGCAACGCACTTCTTGCCGAATAAGACAAGCGAAAATTTGTGTATGCCATAATTTCGCAAAAAACCATTCAGAACCTAACGACCAAAAATATATTTCATTGTGTTTGTTTATTATTAAATTAATGTAAACTTATCTAAAATATATTTAGTTGGATTCGGCTAAATTAAATTGCGCTTGTTATAATAAGGTTAGGTATGTTTTCTAAGGTTCTTTTAGTACAAAATTATAAATTTTTACATTACCATAAATGAAAAAATATATATCTTTAAATGTATAAGAGAAAAATTTAGAAAGGCCTTAATTTTAAATGAGTTCTTGCTAAGTGACCAGTTTTACCTATTCGGCACGACATATATATGATTTTGAAATCAAATATATTTTGGTTCGAGGGCTATTTTCATAATTTTTTTTATTTATCTTGATAATCTAACCAGTGAGTTTAAATTGCATAAAAATTGAATGTTTCTAATATTGGTTGTCTATAGCATCATGTTATGTACTGAGGAAATTTTTTTTGATGCATTAGAAGAATGCAAGAACTGCCTTAATATTGCACTCTCTGGGCACAATAATGTTCCTAGCTACCTTCCTGACTTGTTCAAATTATAATATATTCGACTAGAGAGCTTTACCGCTGATGTAATTCAAATTTTAACATATATATATACGTATTATAAACCATACCACGGGCGGGATTTGAACCCGCGGTCAGAGAGTCTCAAAACTAGCTGGTCCAGTGGCTAACGCGACGGTCTGGAGTTTTGATACGTATTATATATAATTATTTCAAAAATATTCCTGCTATGACGGAGAATAGGCTTTATTGCCTTACGGAATGTAGTAATGAATTTAGAATGCATATAATTTCTTTACTTACTTATATATAACAGCTAAACTTTTTATGCGATAGGTATATGCAGGTATTTTTTATACATCTGTATGTCATAGTTACCCATGAGATTAACAGGATATTTTGCATTTTTTTCTATTCCAGAAGAACCACCAACAGACATTGTTGGGCCGGTAAGTTCCCTCTCGTGTTTCCTGTTAAATTATAAATCTTTCAGAAATTCCTTAATCGCACACCCAACACTCTACTGAATTTAATGTAAATCACTTTACTATATTCAGTATGTGTTTATTCAAAGAACTGCACATTAATGTAAATATGGGTGGAGATATCTTAGTTGAACAGGGAGGGTTAGGTTAGGTCAGGTTTGTCAGGTCTGTGGTCATATGATGCCCCGCAACTGGAGCTTGGAGAGATATGGGAGATGGAGAGCTATTTCTATATCTTAAGAAATGGATTGGCTTTTCATATACTGGATTGGAGTTGATCATTAATATATCAAGTTAGAGATACCGAGTTTTCAACTTGTTACCGTGTTTTGGATTTTTGAAATGTGAGCATAAGCTTTTTGTTTTACAATGAAGCTACTTTTCCTACATTTTTATAACACGTTCCCTACTTTTTGACATTAGTTCCCTCAGTTTTGTCATGAGTTTCCTCCGTTCTCTCATTAGTTCCCTCAATTTTATCAAGAGTTTCTCCATTTTACAGCAAGTTTCGTTTGTCTTTTAACTACTTTCCCTTCATTCCATCACTCAGTTTCCTCCTCCTCCTGCTCTTGAAGTTCTCCTCAACTAACAACTTTGCCTCCCTCCAACAGACAGCTCCGGATACCGGTTATGGCGCCTCCACCACTGGCGCGGAGGGCCCCTCTGGACCACCAGGAGACCGGGGCCCCACTGGCACGCCAGGCAGTCCCGGAACCCCTGGACAACCTGGACCCCCTGGACCCATGCCTGATGTAAGTTTCAAAATGACCTATGCCAGAAATAAATCTTAAACCTTAACACCCTTCCCCCGAATTCTATGCCTGGCATAAGTCTTAGGACTTAATGAACCCACGACATGCGACAGACAGACATTAGTCTCTTACCTTATCACACCCTGGGATGTGCTCACCATACCACAGGGTGTTTTGTTATCACTCATTTTTATTCGAATGAGTCATGGCTTCTTCATAAGAGAAATGAACTCTTGATCTAAATACTCACCCTCTTGGATACACCGGTATACTGCCGACATTAATAAAGACAGGTGGAGAACAAAACGTTGTTACAAAAGCACGTTTCGCACTTGTTTCCTTCATCACTACACGTCTTAACATCTGAAGCAATCAAAGCACATGCCTCAAGAAGGGACTTAGATGTTTCTTTTAATTATAATTGTATTTGGAATTTAAAAATCGTGTTTTCTGGCACTTGGATGTTGGCATTTAGTACAGAGAAAAGAATAATAATTGAATATTTCATTGTAAAATTAATTTTATATCCTATGTATCATACCTAGATTAATGCTAAGCGAATAAGGACTCTATTAGCATTGTAGCTTGTAGGAGCCAAGTGATGTCAAGGTGCTGTAACATTCCCAGTACTTTATTGTGAGATTAATGTGAAATGCTAAACCAAAGTAAGTCAGGCGGAAAATGGTGAAGGCTCGATCCTAAATTCACTAAGCATGAGACAGACGGATATGCTTCCTACAGTAAGTGTAATCGCCTAGTTGCTTATGTGTTCTGGTAATACTGTATCAACGACAGTTGTAATAATTGTTTTGGTTTGCTTGGACAGATTTCACCATGGTTGACACAGCTTTCGCAGTCCCAAGGAGGAGAGAAAGGACCTCAGCCTGATCCATTTAGCTACCTGCAATCTCAAGTTGGACCTGTCGGACCCAGAGGATCCCCAGGTACGATCAACTCATAGCTTACAAGTGAATTAGTATAAGATATAAATTGTAGTTCATTCTCGCTCTCTCTCTCTCACGATATGCTTAAAAAGTGTATCATGTAGTTGTATTGCCACAGAAATCTCAGTGTCAACTATCCTGGGAGTGTCTGTAGTGAGTGAGTCTTCCCTTGTCTCTTGTAGGAGCACCAGGTCCCTCTGGCCCTCAAGGTTTCCAGGGAATGCGAGGAGAACCAGGTGACCCAGGACCCATTGGTCCTTCTGGTCCTCCAGGACCACGCGGAATGCCCGGAATCCCTGGAAAAGATGTAGGTCATGGCTGCGTCAGGAATAACTGATTTCCAGTTTCTCTGTTGGATAAGTTCTGACTATTTTTGCCTTGTCGATAACTGCTTCCTGTTTTGTTCTGATTTTTCGTGCCATTTTTTCCTTAGTTGATAGCTTGTATTAAAAATGATTTTGCACTGATTATTAATTTTATTTTATAGTTTTAGTAAGGTTAGTTATTTAGTAAATAATATTTCATTATGTTAGGTAAAAGGACACAAGTGGAACTACTGTGATATTTTATTGTGGCAACATTTCGCTCTCCTGGAGAGTGAAACGTTGCCATAATAAAATATCACATTAGTTGCACTTATGTCCTTTTACCTAACATATTGTCGGTAATTCTACCAACATTAATACAATGTAGCATTACTGTGAGAATGCAGATGACTTTCTACCAATGCGTTAGTTATTAACAAGGTTTCGTTCTCAGGGTGAGAATGGAGAGGATGGTTCTGCTGGTCCACCAGGCTCAGCTGGACCCCCTGGTCCCCGTGGTCTGCCCGGCATGCCTGGTCTTCCTGGTGTGAAGGGACACCGTGGCTTCTCTGGTCTAGACGGAGCTAAGGGAGAACAGGGTCAGATGGGTGACAAGGGAGCAGCAGGACCCGGTGGTCCACCTGGCCCCATTGGTCCAATGGTGAGTGATTTTTTCATCTAGCAGCACTTGCCTTGGACTTCTTACATGTCATAATATCTACAATTATTTGACAAACGTCTCAGGTGCTGCATCAAAAATTTATTTTAATACGTATTTTGAATTATTTAAATGTTCCAAGAAGAGTCTAAATGCCATTATCTTCTCTGGGAATGGATGTTCCCAAAGGCAATAAGAATATAAATACGTATAAAGAATAAGCAAATATTACTTTGTATATACAGTAGTTAGATATGATATAGTGTTCAATAATAACCCACATAGAGTCAGAAACTCCGAAGATTGATTGGTCTATACATTTCCTTCCCTCTTCTGGGATCCCAGAACTGGATGGAAATATACACGCCAATTAATATTTTAATTTTCTGTCTCCATGTAGGTTATTATTGAGTACATTTTTGGTATCCATATGTTATAATATTAACTATAATATTGGATGTGTACTGAGAGGCTGTGTTGCATGGTACAGGGTTCAGCTGGTCCACGTGGTGAACGTGGCAGGGAAGGTCCACCAGGTCCGCCTGGCTTAAGAGGTATCGATGGCATCGCTGGTCCTCCTGGTCCTCCAGGTCCACCCGGCAAGTCTGGTCCCCCTGGCTTCCCTGGAAGTGCTGGAGCTAAGGGTGACCAGGGTGTACAGGGCTCTAAGGGTTCTCAAGGTCTCCAGGGCCCTCGAGGTAGGCATATAACCATCACTCTGCACTAACTTTTTGATCAATATTCTTTGACCCTTTTAGTATTACTGCTCTTTGTTTTGCTCTTAATACCTGCCTGTAACTCTGTACTTCACAGGTGAAGCTGGAAAGCCTGGGGCTCCAGGAGAAACAGGACCGCAAGGTTCATCGGGAAAAGATGGCCTCCCTGGAGAGAAGGGTGCACCTGGTTCTCAGGGAGATTCTGGACCCCCAGGTTTCCCAGGGGCCCGGGGTCCCCCAGGTCTTCCTGGTAGCCCTGGCATGCCTGGTAACAAGGGTGAGAGGGTAAGTAACCTAAATATAAATACAAATGGTTTGTTATTAAAAGCATAACATAGCAATAATATAGATTTTTACGTAACTTCATGGTGTGTGTGTCGGTGTTCTCTTCCCAGTTTAGGACCAAGACAAAATAATAGAGCCTTTAGTAGATGTTTCATGCAAAGGTAATGTTCACAAGCTCATGACTTTGACTGGAGCATTGTGGAATAAAAGCTTGACCTGTTGTAGGTTAGTACATGTGAACATTTTTCTTGTCAGTCATTCCCCAGGTTGCTCAATCACATTGTTGTTGCAGATTTAAGATATACGATGAGACAGAGGGAAGTATTGAATGTTCTTGTTGTTACAGGGTCTGGGTGGAGAGCGAGGCTTCAAGGGTGAACTGGGAATGAAGGGAGAAGGTGGAACACCTGGTCCTCGAGGCCTTCCTGGCGCCCCTGGATCCCCTGGTAAACGTGGCAAGAGAGGTATACGAGGACCTCCTGGAGGAGTTGGCCCTCAGGGTGAGCGTGGACCAACAGGAGGCCGTGGCCTTCCAGGTGCTGATGGACCTCCAGGCCCCAAAGGTGAGTCTTAACGTGGCACTGACATGCAAGAGAGTCATTCATATATATGGTAATAATTTTTTATTGTTTTTAGCAATTAATAATTAGAAGATTATATTTATCATGCAGTCACCTGCAAGTTAATCAGATTATTTTTTTTATAATATGGTTGAATTTACCTTCAAGGGGGGACTGAGTGCATGAGTGCTGGTAAAGGTCATCTGATCCAAGAAACTGGAGCTACTCTCATCTTCCTCGAATCATACTTGATCACTTCTTATTCTCCAGGCTCTATATGACCCTTACAGACTTGGTCCTTCCCTATGAATTTCATAACAATGATAATAATATGGGTGAATTTCTATCCTCAAGGTCAGAGTGGTGACCCTGGCCCTACAGGAACTGTTGGCCAGAAAGGCCGTGGTGGAGACCCTGGTCCCCCTGGCCTGCCTGGCCGTCAAGGCTTGCGAGGACCCACTGGTCTTTCTGGTCCATCTGGCAAAACTGGTCGCCCTGGTGACCGTGGTCCACCAGGCGCTGACGGCAAACCTGGTGATCAAGGACCTCAGGGTATTCAGGGTCTGCCTGGGCCTATGGGACCTCCTGGACCTATTGGACCTATTGTAAGTACAAATTCATTAATTTTACAAACAGTACCAAAAGCAGATTTAACATTTTCTTTCCATGTAAGACAAATTCACTTTGACCTTTGATATTCACCAGAGTATCTTGTGATCTTAAAAACCTTAGTACCTAGCATTGTTATCCAGTACCTCGCTACAGGGATCTAGTTAAAATCTTTGTATAAAACAATACTTTCGAAAATCAATATTTGACTAGTGGCATACTCCTGTGCTCACCTAATTGTGGTTGCAGGGGTCGAGACTCAGCTCCTGGCCCCGCCTCTTCACTGATCGCTACTAGGTCCTCTCTCTCTCTGCTTCCTGAGCTTTGTCATACCTCGTCTTAAAGCTATGTATGGTTCCTGCCTCCACTACATCACTTGCTAGGCTATTCCACTTCCTAACGACTCTGTGACTGAAGAAGTACTTCTTAACATCCCTGTGATTCGTCTGAGTCTTCAGCTTCCAATTGTGACCTTTTGTTTCTGTGTTCCCTCTTTGGAACATCCTGTCTCTGTCCACCTTGTCTATTCCACACATTATTTTGTATGTTGTTATCATGTCTCCCCTGACCCTCCTGTCCTCCAGTGTTGTCAGTCCAATTTCCCTCAACCTTTCTTCGTAGGACATTCCTTTGAGCTCTGGAACTAGCTTTGTTGCAAACCTTTGTACTTTCTCTAATTTCTTGACGTGCTTGACCAGGTGTGGGTTCTAAACTGGTGCTGCATACTCCAGTATGGGCCTGACGTACACAGTGTACAGTGTCTTGAACGATTCCTTACTAAGGTATCGGAACACTATTCTCAGGTTTGCCAGGCGCCCATATTCTGCAGCAGTTATCTGGTTGATGTGTGCCTCCAGAGACGTACTCGATGTTATGGTCACCCCAAGATCTTTCTCCTTGAGTGAGGTTTGCAGCCTTTGTCCACCTAGCCTATACTCTGTCTGCAGTCTTCTTTGCCCTTCCTCAATCTTCATGACTTTGCTCTTTGGCAGGGTTGAAATTGAGAAGCCAGTTGCTGGACCATGTGTCCAGCCTATCCAGGTCTCTTTGTAGTCCTGGCTGATAATCATCTGATTTAATCCTTCTCATTAGCCTCACATCATATGCAAACAGGGACACTTCAGAGTCTATCCCTTCCACCATGTCATTCACATATATCAAAAATAGCATTGGCTCTAGGACTGACCCCTGTTGGATCCCGCTCGTCACAGGAGCCCACTGTGATACCTCATCACATACCATGACCCGTTGTTGCCTCCCTGTCAGGTATTCTCTGATCCATTGCAGTGCCCTTCCTGTTATACATGCCTGATCCTCCAGCTTTTGCACTAATCTCCTGTGAGGAACTGTGTCAAAGGCCTTCCTGCAGTCCAGGAAAATGCAATCAACCCACCCCTCTCCCTCGTTTCTTACTTCTGTTACCTTGTCCTAAAACTCCAGAAGGTTTGTGACACAGAATTTGCCTCCCATGAATCCGTGCTGGTTGTTTATAATCTTGTTTCGTTCCAGGCGCTCTACCACTCTCCTCCTGATAATCTTCTCCATGACTTTGCATACTATACATGTCAGAGACACTGGTCTGTAGTTTAGTGCCTCGTTTCTGTCTCATTTCTGTCTCGTTTCTGTCTCATTTCCATTGCTTCTAACACAATTCATTAGTATGTGTGTACTGAAATAAAGTGATAGTGTATTGTAAAAAAAATATTTATTAAATAATAGGTAATATCACTCAGTGATTTTACGATACTAAATGTCATGCTTATTTTGTATCCATAAAATTCAATAAATATCAGTCTATGAATTTATAAAATACTTATACATGTAACAATAATAATATCTTTATTTACTACAAGTACATGTACATGGTATACAGGCCTAACTGACATCAATGACATACTACTATATAGAAAGCCGCTTGTTATGCTGAGCATTTCGGGCAAATTAGGTCAGTTTTTGTCCCAGGATGCGACTAACACCCAGGTACCCATTTTACACTCATAGGTGAACAGGGACAGCAGGTGTCTTATGGAAACACGTCCTTAATATTTTCCAGCCATACCAGAGGAGATTCGAACCCTGGACCTCAGTGTGTGAGCTGAGTGTGTTAGTGATCAAGCTATGGGACACCTCGTTAATAATGAAACTTTTTATGAGACATAGATTATCATCATCAGTTATACTCAACTTTTTCATTATTATTCGTAATTATGAATGTAGCTCATGCAGAATGTGGCCTCTCCTTTTCAGGGTGAAGCTGGTAAGGACGGTAATCCCGGGGAGACTGGTGCCACTGGCCCCCGTGGTGATCCAGGAAAGGATGGTGCTCAAGGGCCCCCAGGCATTGCAGGACCAACAGGTGCCCCTGGTGAGCGAGGGCCCCCTGGATCACCAGGTGCTCGTGGCTTCCAGGGTCTTCCTGGTTCTCCTGGCATTTCTGGTGCTAATGGCAAGGACGGAGAGGCTGGACTACAGGGTCCTCGGGGTCTGCCTGGTGGTGCTGGTCTCCGTGGTCAGCGAGGCTTCCCTGGAGAGCGAGGAGCTCAGGGCCCCCCTGGAGAGACAGGCAAGCGTGGAGAGTCTGGTCAGGCTGGTCCTGATGGACCTGCAGGGCCTTCTGGTCCCCCTGGACAAAAGGGTCATTCTGGTCCTTCTGGTCTTGTCGTAAGTACTCATTATTATAGTCATCTTACATATTATTTTACAAAAGTTGACAACAATGATAAACTGTAATTATGCATTCAGAATTTATCTTCATTGGTGGCTGTATACAGGGTCTACCAGGAGGTCGAGGACCTTCTGGTCTTCCAGGAGAGAAAGGTGAACGTGGAGCCTTGGGAAGAGTTGGACCTGAGGGCCCACCGGGTCGTCAGGGTGACCAGGGCCCTCAAGGTATCATGGGCCCAGTTGGACCTCCAGGAGAACCTGCAGAGAAGGGAGACCCAGGTCCACCAGGTCCTCCTGGTGAGCCTGGTGCCAATGGAATGACAGGAGACCGAGGCCAACAGGGCGAGCAGGGTCTGCAAGGCTTCCCTGGACCTATTGGACCTCCTGGGTCTGCAGGACCAAAAGGACAACGTGGTCTACCTGGCCAGAAGGGTGCTCAGGGTAACCCTGGCTTGGTAGGACAACCTGGAGAACCTGGGCCTCAGGGTCTAGCTGGACTCACGGGTGCAAAGGGACAGCGAGGTGAACTTGGACAACGAGGAGAGCCTGGTTTGATGGGTCCCCCTGGACGACCAGGCAATGCTGGAACACCTGTGAGTAGTGGTTGTGTTTACTTGTGCTCTATTGTTTATCTGTACTTAATATATTGCTGCTGATGTTAAGGTTGTATCAAGCCCCCATCACTGTATAACTCTTACGGTTTAGCGCTTCTTTATTATAATAATAATAATAATCAAGCCCCACTTAATAAAGAAGAAATTTTACATCTTATTTATCCCCATAGGGAACCCCAGGTGACCAAGGACCTCCAGGTCCTAGTGGCAACCCTGGAATCAAGGGAACTCCTGGTGATACTGGTCGACCTGGTCTACCTGGACCAACTGGTCAGCCTGGTGCCCCTGGAGCCGAGGGACCTAAGGGTGAAGCTGGTCCTGAGGGTCGTCCCGGAGCTATTGGTCAACCTGGCCCTGTTGGACCATCAGGAGAACGTGGCCTGCCTGGATTGCCTGGACCACCTGGTCCCCCTGGCCTTCGAGGAAAAACTGGCGAGCGTGTGAGTAATACTTCTGCATTTTGTAACATGAACACACTTTACTTTCATGACAAGATCAAAAGTGGCAATAAAATATAATATTTTTGGCAATTGTAACTTATTCGTTGTATAATTTTTATTACACTTCCTATTAACAGGGTGAACCAGGTTCAGAAGGAAAACGTGGTGATGAAGGTCCCATTGGTCCCCCTGGATTAACTGGTGCTGTTGGTCCCATTGGTCCCACTGGTGACACTGGTGCTCCTGGTGCCGACGGTAAACCTGGACCTCCTGGTATTGCTGGACGAACAGGAGACAAAGGCCCACCAGGTACACCAGGACCTCAAGGAGGCTCTGGACCCACTGGTTTACCCGTAAGTAGTTTCATATTGTTTCTCTTGTAATATATAGTGTCATCTTGATCTAAAACTACTGTCGTGTCAATTATTACTAATTGATATTTATTATATTAGGGCCCACCTGGTCCTGCTGGACCCATTGGCCCGACTGGAGAACGTGGAGATCGTGGAGAGGTTGGTCCACAGGGCGTGGAGGGCTCTTCAGGTCCCAGAGGAAAGCCTGGAGCACCAGGTTCACAAGGAGAGACTGGAGAACCAGGAGCAGTAGGTCCAAAGGGTGCCAAAGGACACAGAGGCCTCATTGGTCTTCAAGGTCTTCCTGGTCCTCAGGGTCCATCTGGTGACAAAGGTGTACCCGGTGTTGCTGGTCCACCTGGACCCTCTGGTGAACCTGGTCCTAAGGGTCCACCTGGTCGCGATGGAGGAATTGGTCCACAGGGTATCATGGGTCCTCCTGGTCCTCGTGGTCCTAGTGGAGAAGAAGGTAAATCTGGCCAACCTGGTTCACCTGGTCCAGCTGGTCCTCCTGGTCCACCTGGCGAATCTATGGGTTATGATGCAGCAGCGCTAGCAGCTTTGCTTGGGCAGGGCCAGGCCAAGGGTCCAGATCCTCTCCAAGGTGACGATTCCGAACTGCCTCCTCGTCTCTTTGGCAAAGAAATTACAGATGACGAACGTCGTGACCTCATTACCAAGGCCTACGAGCAACTTAAGACATCCTTCAAGAAGTTCCTCAGACCAGAAGGCTCGAAGGACTCCCCAGCAAAGACATGTCGGGACCTGGCCTACACTCACCCAGAACTTCCTAGTGGTATGTGCAAAAGGAAAGATTCTTATGTACTATAAATATTTTATACATTCAGATACTTCCAGCTTTTCAAGTTGAAAACTTGCTAATGCTACACATTTCTACCAAAAAAAATCTGTGAAATAAAACTTGCATGGAATTTCTCCCCTTCTACAGGAGAGTACTGGGTGGATCCCAATGAGGGTGATGTGAAAGATGCCATTGTGGTTCACTGCGACATGGAGAAGAAGGCAACGTGCATCTTGCCCCAGCCTGATATGACACAGGAATTCACATGGCGTGGACAGCCTCGAGGAATTGTCTGGCTCGGAGAGGACATCAAACCAGGTTTTGAGGTGTGTTGTGTGCTTGTTAGTTACTACCTTTCAGTAGGGTGTGAAGGTAGGCTCAGTGGTTGTTAGTTACTAACTGTAGGGTACCAAGGCTAGGGAGTACAAAATTTGTGGTGGTAGTGACCATGTAAGAATAACTGTGAAGGAGGTATTGGTAGTGGCTTTGTAGCGGTGGTAGAGGTGGTGGTGGCTGTGTAGTTGTGGTAGAGGTGGTGGTGGCTGTGTAGTGGTGGTAGAGGTGGTGGCAGCTGTGTAGTGGTGGTAGAGGTGGTGGTGGTGGGTGTGTAGTGGTGGTAGAGGTTATGGTGGCTGTGTAGTGGTGGTAGAGGTGGTGGTAGCTGTGTAGTGGTGGTAGAGGTGGTGGTAGCTGTGTAGTGGTGGTGGCTGTGTAATGGTGGTAGAGGTGGTGATGGGTGTGTAGTGGTGGTGGTGGCTGTATAGGAAGAACTATGTATGATCTTGTGTTGAATATATTTGCCTTGATTTTACATGTATATTCGGATTTTCACAGTTCACATATAAGGCGGACAGCAACCAGATGCAGTTCCTACAGCTGCTGTCATCAGAGGCGACCCAACAGCTCACTTACCACTGCAAGAACTCCGTTGCTGTCTTCGACTCTCACAGGAGAAACCTACGCAATGCCTTGCAGATCATGACTGTCTCAGACACAGAGCTTAAGGCCAGAGGAAACAGGAAGTTTAAATACAGAGTTATTGAAGATGGCTGTAAAGTAAGTCTTCTTGTACTTTTATGGTTGGGAATATATTGACTGGGTCTGAGTAAGGTAGGTAGTGTACTAGATCTGGTGTAGTACGTGTGTTTGCAATGAGTCTCACCCAAATAACATAAATGATTCAGGTAGCATCCAGGCTGCTTAGGCAGAAAGATCAGGAAGGAGACTTCGTGCCCACAAACATCTTTTGAAGGTATACTGCTAGTCCAGATTATTATGCTTTGTGTGAAGTGCTCAACCCCCTTGGTCCATTCATTGTAAATTTTGGGCCTCAATCCTACATCCACTAATCATGAGACATGCTACCAAGCAGTAGCACTACCATTTCATAACTTCCCCGTTTATGTCACTTTGTGTTCTGAGGTTGGTTTGTTGTTTCGTGTCACCAGGCAAGTAAACATACATGTCGCTGTAAGGTCTATGGAGACGACTTAAAATGGCCCTCAAAAATTTTGAAATTTTATTTGTTTTTTGTCCCAAACAGAAGTAGTCTGTTCACACACACACACACACATTCTCCAACTAAACTAATTCCTGTATGTCCTTTCCCCAGGCGAGACTTCCCACTTGGGCCTCCACCAAGATCGAGTACCGCACAGAGAAGCCACAACGACTACCCTTCGTGGACATTGGTGTGCGGGACGTCGGAGAACCCAACCAATCCTTTAAGATCGAACTGGGACCCGTGTGCTATGCGTAGAACACGCTCCTCCCACATTATACGCAAAAAAACCACCGTGTAAAGCCAGCGGGCGAGCTAGGGAGGCTGGAGGTGCAGTGGAGGGTGTGGTGAACTATATAGTGATGAGTAACAGTGATGCTGCTGTTGAGTGATGATTCTCGTAGTGAATGTTGATCCATCAGATGTGTCCCCCAAGAAGCATATAGATGATCCTACTCTTCTCTATTATCGTGTCCTCCTTGTGGCTCCTCCTCCATTGCTCATTCCCGCTATCCATGTTGATTTTATCATTATAATTTTATTTTAGGATAACCGCTCGCCACTCTCTATTTTCCTACTCTTTCCATATTTTCCCATGTTCTTGATCTTGACTTTTTCACTACATCAGTAGGTTAGAAACAGACACTGCCGAATACTTCGAATACGAAGCGCCATCGAAATACAAATAAGTGTAAAGTATTTGTTAATAAGTGAGAAGTGTGGTACTAAGGAGACAAGAACTCACAACTGTGTACATTTTGTATAATAAGAAGAAAACATATAGAGTGGTTTGGATAAACTCCAAACACACAGTCGGGATAAAAAAAAAAAATATTTTTCGACTAGAAAGATTTATAGGTTTTTTGTAAATTTACCAAAAATAAAAAAAAGAAGGGGAATAATGTTGTCTTTATCCTTTTTACAATGATAAATTAATTACTACCCCTTATCATCATCCATCTTCACCATGATACTGTCACTTGTACTCACCTCTCAAGGGAGGTTCCTTGATGCTGCTGAAGGGCCCTTGATCCAAGGAATTGGACCTGTTCAACCATTCCTTGGATAGAACCTGAATGCCTCCTGTACTCCCAGGTGCTGCATAATAATAATAATAATAATTGATATATGTAGTCCACTCTTGAATACATACATTTTTTTTCAACTGAAGCACAGTTTTTCATCTATATATCCTATGTATGGATATTTAGATGCTTACTGACTCCGCTAGCGTTTAGCTCTGGGTTCTACTTGATCTACTGGGATTTTTTTTCCCGTTTCTTTTCCCCAAAAGAACTTTCGTTCCTTTCAGAATTCCTGCACCACTTTTGCCACTATTGATTCACACCTATTGCTGGAGGTTCCTTGATGCTGGTGAGGAGCTTCTGATCCAAGGAATTGGACCTGCCCTCCCACTGACTCGAACCTAAATACCTCCCATTCTTCCAAGCACTATACAACTCCTACAGGTTCAGCGCTCCCCCATGAATGTAATATTTCTTCCAAGGGAAACTGGCTAGCCAGACTTGAGTCCTGGAGGGGAAAGGTACAGTGCCTGCACTCTGAAGGAGGGGCGGGGGATATTTGCAGTCTGGGTGGGCATGTGAACTGTAGTATCGGTCTATCACTGGCAAGACAGTGATAGTGTGAATAACGGTGAAAGTGTTTCTTCTTTATCGGGTCACCCTGCCTTAGTGGGAGACGGCCGGTAAAAAAAAAATGTCTTCCCAAGAAACTGAGAAGGATCGATACGGCGTGAGTCGTAATGGCCCTATAAACCTAATCACAATAAATAAATTAGCCTACTTCTGCACTGGCCTTTTGTAGAGTGAAGATGTCTTGAGAATGGGCGATGAATTTTACCTGTTTTTTTTTTTTTATATTGGCACGTTTGTCTTATCCTCAGCCTTCTGAGCAGTTGATATAGGTGCCATACATCAATCAACTCCTAGCTTCGGGGAAGCCTGTTGTTGTTGATTCAGATAATAATAATAAGATAAGATAAGATAAGATTTCGTTCGGATTTTTAACCCCGGAGGGCTAGCCACCCAGGATAACCCAAGAAAGTCAGTGCATCATCGAGGACTGTCTAACTTATTTCCATTGGGGTCCTTAATCTTGTCCCCCAGGATGCGACCCACACCAGTCGACTAACACCCAGGTACCTATTTGCTGCTAGGTGAACAGGACAACAGGTGTAAGGAAACGTGTCGAAATGTTTCCACCCGCCGGGAATCGAGCCCGGGCCCTCCGTGTGTGAAGCGGGAGCTGTGCCGGGGTTTAGGCAAACTGGCCCACCTGACCTAATTGGGAATTTATTGGTCACGTTTCTGTTTCGCTATGAAATCTTGCTTCCTTTATCACAGCTCATACATTGAGATCCGTGGTTCGATCCCCGGTATGGGTAGAAACATTGGGGCATTTCTTGAGACTCGTGCTGTCCCAATTTACCTGAGTACTCACCTAATTGTACTCACCTAATTGTGGTTGCAAGGGTCGAGACTCAGCTCCTGGCCCCGCCTCTGAGTGTTAGTCGACTGATGTGCGTCGCATCCAGGGACAAAATTGACCTAATTTGCTTGAAATGCTCTGCACAACAAAGGACTTTCTATATAGTAGTATGTCAGTGATGTCAGCTATAGTTTAATATAACTTATATCATTTACATATAGAAATTAAGATTATTATTATTATTCCGGTTCGTATTTGGGTAGTTTTCCCGGTATGGGGTGCATAATAAACATATTAAACTAACTAACCTCCCGGGAAGCAGGATTCACTAAGACGTAATATCTGGTAGTCCTTAACAACACCACAACACAACTTCTTGGATCTCGGGAAAAATTTCAAGAAGGGACGTAAACCTCGAAACTCTGTGTAAGTATAGTGTTTTCCTTGCATTAGACGAGGTCTTATGTAGTGTGTTAGATCCTTGTTATAGCTTATTACCTAAACAATTAAAGAAGATATATTAGGAATAAGATAAACTGAGTTATGTGCATTAACATTGAGAGGATCAGATCACAGTAATAGGTACATGTGTTACCTACACCAGAAATCATTCTCCTCCTTTTCCGTAGCTTCATGCTATGATAGGCTTTGACATGTGCAGGCAGCCCATTCCACTCATTTATTATTGTACAGTAAAAGGTGTTTGAAGCCTGACCACCGACTGTGGCCCCTGGCCTGGTGGCAAAAGCTCTCGCTTCATACGCTGAGTGTCCGGGTTTGATTCCCGGCAAGGGTGGAAACACTGGGCGTGTTTCCTGACATCAGTAAAATAGGTATCTGAGTGTTAGTCGACTGGTGTGGGTTGCATCATGGGACAAAATTGACTTAATTTGCGGGAAATGCTCTGCATAGCAAGCAACTTTCTATATACATAGTAGTATGTCGTTGATGTCAACTAGGCCTATATACCCTGTACATGTACTTGTAGAAATAAAAATATTATTATACTGTGGGTACTACAAAGTTGTGTTCTCTCTCCCTAGTACTATGATTGCTGTGGTTCCCAACCTTGACAAACTTGGCAGCAAGATATTCTAGACACTGTTTGTGAACAATTTTATAAACATGATTTAACTTCATTTGTTTTATTCGGTCTTCAACATTCAGCATATCCAATTGTTGTAATTCATCCTGACCTACATGTTCTCTTGGACCCAGGTCCACCATGAATCTTACCATTTTGTTCTGAGTGATTTGTAGTCTATCTTTCAGTTTTTTTGATCAGGCAGAGTACCATGAAGAGCAAGCGTAATCTATATAGCAATGTATAAGAACGAGACGTAGTGTCCTGTGAGCCTCAGTAGCTAGACACTGTGCCTGTCTGTAGATGAATTTTAGTCTGGCATTCACTTTCTTCACTACACTCTTCCCTATCAGTTTGTGGCAGTATATTTGAGAGATATATTATAGGAGGGGACAATGTAACATAAGATTTGTTCATATTTTTAACCCCAGAGGGTTAGCCACCCAGGATAACCCAAGAAAGTCAGTGTGTCATCGAGGGACTGTCTGTCTTCCATTGTGATCCTCAATCTTGTCCCCCAGGATGCGACCCACACCATTCGACTAACACCCAGATACCTGCTTGCTTGCTAGGTGAATGGGGACAGGTGTAAGGAACACACCTAATGTTTCCACCACTAATGGGGATCGAAACACAGACACTAAGTGTATGAAGAAAGAGTGTTGCCTACCAGGCCATGGGACACCTCAGGACAGGAAGAATTGTCACATGCTACAATTCTAGGACAGTGCTGTATGACACTTATGGGTTTAGCGCTTAGTTATGATTATAATAATACAATTCTAGGAGAGTATTTGCATCTGACAGCCTCACAATAGATTATATAGATTATGATGGCAGTTTACCTGGGTGCCAGGAAAACCATTATTCTTAGAAATGTTTGAAATCCACTTAACAAATGGTATTGTAAACTCCTAACATGGTAGTAGAGTTGAGCAACTCACTCAAAAAAGGTAATCATAATCATGATCTTTATTTCAGCATGATACAATGTTTGTACAGAAATGGGTGACATTTAGGTGTGCATGCAGAAGCCCATTGGTAAGTAAGTTTATTCAGTAACAGATACACATAAATACAATTACATAAATTATCATGCATAGCAGCATATGTGTAGATTACCTAGGATAACCCTAAAAAAATTGCTTCTTCAGCTAAACAAGTGCATCAGGCACTGTATGACCTCTTCAGGTTTGGCACTCCTTATCAATATAATTAATCATGATCTAACATGATCCATCCTTCTTTTTGTTTCCCTCACCTCCTGGGCATTTGTCAAACCCAGAACCTCCTCACTTTTTTATTTTCTCCTTTAAAACTATTTTTAATATCTTAACAAATAGAACTGGAATAATTTACCTGACCATCCCACATGTCATATAATGACTGTTGCCACACCCAATGGGATTGAATTGTTTTCTTAGTGAAAGTTCTGCTACACAAATGGGCTGCAGAAAACAATGTGACGTTCAATGATGAGAAATTTCAACTACTCCGATATGGTAAACGTGAGGAAATTGAAATTTCATCGGAGCATAAAACATATTCCAACCACACAATAGAGCAAAAAACTAATGTCAAAAACCTGGGAGTGATCATGTTGGAAGATCTCACCTTCTAAGACCATAACATTGTATCAATTGCCTCTGCTAGAAAAATGACAGAATGGA
>NC_091348.1:21237277-21267277 GCF_038502225.1 Cherax quadricarinatus
TGACAGAATGGATAATGAGAACCTTCAAAACCAGGGATGCCAAGCCCATGATGATACTCTTCAGGTTACTAATTCTATCTAGGCTGGAATATTGCTGCACACTAATAGCACCTTTCATGGCAGGTGAAATATATACAGAATATATACAGAGAACTTTCACAGCATGCATAACTGAGATAAAACACCTCAATTATTGGGAACACTTGAAGTTCCTAAACCTGTACTTCCTAGAACACAGGCAGAAGAGATACATGATTATATACACTTGGAAAATCCTAGAGGGATTAGTACCAAACTTGGGTGATTTCAACCATAGGGAGATCAACTGGGAAAGCCTGAAGCCTCACGGGGGTCCTGACACATGGAGAGCCAAGATGATGGATGTGGTACTGGAAAACCTCATGCATCAGCACATCAGGGACACTACCAGAAAGAGAGAGGAGGATGAACCAGCAAGACTGGACCTTGTGTGCACCCTGAGCAGCTCAGACATTGAGGACATCACATATGAGAGGCCTCTTGGAGCTAGCAATCACGTTCTGAGTTTTGATTACATAGTAGAGTTGCAAGTGGAGAAGGTAACAGGAGCTGATTGGTAAAAGCCAAACTATAAAAGGAGGGACTACACAAGAATGAGGAACTTCCTGCGGGAGGTTCAGTGGGACAGAGAACTGGTAGGAAAGTCAGTAAATGGAATGATGGAATATGTGACAACAACATGCAAGGAGGCAGAGGAAAGGTTTGTTCCCAAGGGCAACAGAATTAATGGGAAGACCAAAGTGAGTCCTTGGTTTACCCGAAGGTGTAGGGAAGCAAAAACTAAGTGCATTAGAGAATGAAGAGGTACAGAAGGCAATGGACCCAGGAAAATAAGGAGATCAGTCAAAGAGCCAGAAATGAGTATGCACAGATAAGGAGGGAGGTCCAGCGACAGTATGAAAATGACATAGCATCAAAAGTAAAGTATGACCCGAAACTGTTGTATAGCCGCATTAGGAGAAAGACAACAGTCAAAGACCAGGTGATCAGGCTGAGGAAAGAAGGTGGGGAACTCACAAAACGATCAAGAGCTATGTGAGGAGCTTAACAAGAGATTTAAGGAAGTATTCACAGTGGAGACAGGAAGGACTCTGGGAAGACAGGACATAGGGGGACATCAACAGGGAATACACCAACAAGTGCTGGATGACATACACACAACTGAGGAGGAGGTGAAGAAGTTGCTAAGTGACCTTGATACCTCAAAGGCCATGGGACTGGACAACATCTCCCTGTGGGTCCTTAGAGAGGGAGCAGAAATGCTGTGTGTCCCATTAACCACAATCTTCAACACATCCCTTGAAACTGGGCAACTACCTGAGGTATGGAAGACGGCAAATGTAGTTCCCATTTTTAAAAAAGGAGAGAGAAAAGAGGCGCTAAACTACAGACCAGTGTCACTGACGTGTGTAGTATGCAAAGTCATGGAGAAGATTATCAGGAGGAGAGTGGTGGAGCACCTGGAACAGAACAAAAGTATAAATGACAACCAGCACGGTTTCATGGAAGGCAAATCCTGTGTCACAAACCTTCTGGAGTTTTATGATAAAGTAACAGAAGTAAGAGACGAGAGAGAGGGGCGGGTTGATTGCATCTTCTTGGACTGCAAGAAGGCTTTCAACATAGTTCCTCACAAGAGATTAGTGCAGAAACTAGAGGCTCAGGCACATATAACGGGAAGGGCACTTCAATGGATCAGAGAATACATGACAGGGAGGCAACAACGAGTCATGGTCAGTCCTAGGACCAGTGCTATTTTGGTATATGTGAATGACATGATGGAAGGGATAGACTCAGAGATGCCCCTGTTTGCAGATGATGTGAAGTTAATGGGGAGAATTAAATCAGATGAGGATCAGGCAGGCCTTCAAAGAGACCTGGACATGCTGGACACGTGGTCCAGCAACTAGCTTCTTGAATTCAACCCTGCCAAATGCAAAGTCATGAACATCGGGGAAGGGCAAAGAAGACCTCAGACGGAGTACAGTATAGGCTAGGTGGCCAAAGACTGCAAACTTCGCTCAAGGAGAAAGATCTTGGGGTGAGTTTAACACCGAGCATGTCTCTGAAAGCACACATCAACCAGATAACTGCTGCGGCATATGGACGCCTAGCAAACCTGAAAATAGCGTTCCGATACCTTCGTAAGGAATCGTTCAAGACACTGTACACAATGTACGTCAGGCCCATATTGGAGTATGCAGCACCTATTTGGAACCCACACTTGATCAAGCACTTCAAGAAATTGGAGAAAGTGCAAAGGTTTGCAACAAGGTTAGTTCCAGAGCTAAGGGGAATGTCCTACGAAGGAAGGTTAAGGAAAATCGGCCTGATGACACTGGAGGACAGGAGGGCTAGGGGAGACGTGATAACAACATACAAAATACTGCGTGGAATAAACAAGGTGGACAGAGACAGGATGTTCCAGAGAGGGGACACAGGAACAAGGGGTCACAATTGGAAGTTGAAGACCCATATGAGTCAAAGGGATGTCAGGAAGTATTTCTTCAGTCACAAAGTAGTCAGGAAGTGGAATAGCCTAGCAGGTGAGGTAGTGCAGGCAGTAACCATACATAGCTGTAAGATGAGGTATGATAAAGCTCATGGAGCAGGGAAAGAGAGGACCTAGTATCACTCAGTGAAGAGGCAGGGCCAGGAGCTGAGTCTTGACCCCTGCAACCACAATTAGGCGAGTACACGCACGCACGCACACGCGCATGCACACACACACACACACACACACACACACACACACACACACACACACACACACACACACACACACACACACACACACACACACACACACACACACACACACACACACACACACACAAGGCTCTCCCTCCCCCAACCCCAATACACTTGCATGACCACAATGATAGAAAAGAAACTAAAGGTTTGGTACACAAATGCGGATGGAATAATGAATAAACATGAGGAGTGGAATGAAAGAATCAGTGAAAAATCCCCAGACATCATAGCAGTCACAGAAACAAAACTCGCTGAGATAATAACAGACACAATCTTCCCAACAGGATATCAGATCCTGAGGAAAGATAGAAGGAGTAGAGGGGGAGGAGGGGTTGCACTGCTCATAAAACACCAATGGGGATTTGAGGAAATGGAAGGCATGGACATGATTGGAGAAAGAGACTACATTGTAGGTACAATTCAGTCCGGAGAACATAAAGTAGTCATTGGAGTGATGTATAACCCACCACAGAACTGCAGGAGGCCAAGAGAGGAGTACGAAGAAAACAACAGGGTGATGGTGGACACACTGGCTGAGGTGGCAAGAAGAGCTCACTCGAGCAGAGCAAAGCTACTGGTAATGGGCGATTTCAACCACAGGGAGATCGACTGGGAAAACCTGGAGCCACATGGGGGTCCCGAAACATGGAGAGCAAAGATGATGGATGTGGTACTTGAAAACCTCATGCATCAACATGTCAGGGACACAACCAGAGAGAGAGGGGAGGATGAGCCAGCAAGACTGGATCTTGTGTTCACCCTGAGCAGTTCAGACATCGAGGACATCACTTACGAGAGGCCCCTTGGAGCTAGCGATCATGTGGTTCTGAGTTTTGACTATATAGTAGAGTTACAAGTGGAGAAGGGAACAGGAACTGAAGGGGACAGGCCAAACTACAAAAGGGGGGACTACACAGGTATGAGAAACTTCCTGCAGGAGGTTCAGTGGGACAGAGAAATGGTAGGAAAATCAGTAAACGAGATGATGGAATATGTGGCAACAAAGTGCAAGGAGGCAGAGGAAAGTTTTGTTCCCAAGGGAAACAGAAATAATAGGAAGACCAAGACGAGTCCTTGGTTTACCCGAAGGTGTAGGGAGGCAAAAGCTAAGTGCAACAGAGAATGGAAAAGGTACAGGAGGCATAGGACCCAGGAAAACAAGGAGATTAGTAGAAGAGCCAGAAACGAGTATGCACAGATAAGGAGGGAGGCCCAGAGACAGTATGAAAACGACATAGCATCGAAAGTCAAATCTGACCCGAAACTGCTGTATAGCCACATTAGGAAGAAGACAACAGTCAAGGACCAGGTGATAAGGCTGAGGAAAGAAGGTGGGGAACTCACAAGAAACGATCAAGAGGTATGTGAGGAGCTCAACACGAGATTTAAGGAAGTATTTACAGTAGAGACAGGAAGGACTCTGGGGGGACAGACCAGATGGGGACACCAACAAGGAATACACCAACAAGTGTTGGACGACATACATACAGATGAGGAGGAGGTAAAGAAACTGCTAAGGGACATCGATACCTCAAAGGCAATGGGACCGGACAACATCTCTCCATGGGTCCTTAGAGAGGGAGCAGATATGTTGTGTGTACCACTTACCACAATCTTCAACACATCCCTGGAAACTGGGCAACTACCTGAGGTATGGAAGACAGCAAATGTAGTTCCCATTTTCAAAAAAGGAGACAGAAAAGAGGCACTAAACTATAGACCTGTGTCATTGACGTGTATAGTATGCAAAATTATGGAGAAGATTATCAGGAGGAGAGTGGTGGAGCACCTGGAACGGAACAGGAGTATAAATGCCAACCAGCACGGATTCACGGAAGGCAAATCCTGTGTCACAAACCTTCTGGAGTTTTATGATAAAATAACAGAAGTAAGACAAGAGAGAGAGGGGTGGGTTGATTGCATCTTCTTGGACTGCAAGAAGGCCTTTGACACAGTTCCTCACAAGAGATTAGTGCAGAAGCTAGAGCATCAGGCGCATATAACAGGAAGGGCACTGCAATGGATCAGAGAATACCTGACAGGGAGGCAACAACGAGTCATGGTACGTAATGACGTATCACAGTGGGCACCTGTGACGAGCGGGGTCCCACAGGGGTCGGTCTTAGGACCAGTGCTATTTTTGGTATATGTGAACGACATGACGGAAGGGTTAGACTCAGAAGTGTCCCTGTTTGCAGATGATGTGAAGTTAATGAGGAGAATTAAATCTGATGAGGACCAGGCAGGACTTCAAAGAGACCTGGACAGACTGGACACCTGGTCCAGCAAATGGCTTCTCGAATTTAATCCTGCCAAATGCAAAGTCATGAAGATAGGGGAAGGGCACAGAAGACCGCAGACAGAGTATAGGCTAGGTGGACAAAGACTGCAAACCTCACTCAAGGAGAAAGATCTTGGGGTGAGTATAACACCGAGCATGTCTCCGGAAGCACACATCAATCAGATAACTGCTGCAGCATATGGGCGCCTGGCAAACCTGAGAACAGCATTCCGATACCTTAGCAAGGAATCATTCAAGACACTGTACACCGTGTATGTCAGGCCCATACTGGAGTATGCAGCACCTGTTTGGAACCCGCACTTGATAAAGCACGTCAAGAAACTAGAGAAAGTACAAAGGTTTGCAACAAGGTTAGTTCCAGAGCTAAGGGGAATGTCCTATGAAGAAAGATTAAGGGAAATCGGCCTGACCACACTGGAGGACAGGAGGGTCAGGGGAGACATGATAACGACATATAAAATACTGCGTGGAATAGACAAGGTGGACAAGGACAGGATGTTCCAGGGAGGGGACACAGAAACAAGAGGCCACAATTGGAAGTTGAAGACACAAATGAGTCAGAGAGATAGTAGGAAGTATTTCTTCAGTCATAGAGTTGTAAGGCAGTGGAATAGCCTAGAAAATGACGTAGTGGAGGCAGGAACCATACACAGTTTTAAGACGAGGTTTGATAAAGCTCATGGAGCGGGGAGAGAGAGGGCCTAGTAGCAACCGGTGAAGAGGCGGGGCCAGGAGCTAGGACTCGACCCCTGCAACCACAAATAGGTGAGCACAAATAGGTGAGTACACACACACACACACACACACACACACACAGTTTTAAGAAGAGGTATGATAAAGCTCAGGAAGCAGAGAGAGGATCCAGTAGCGATCAGTTGGTGAGTACAATTAGGTGAGTACACACACGCACACACACACACACACACACACACACACACACACACACACACACACACACACACACACACACACACACACACACACACACACACACACACACACACACACACACACATTCATTATATATACATATACATATGCAGTGAGATCATAGTATACAGGTGATATCACAATATGCAGAACAACCACTTTGAAAAGAATAGTGAACTTCTAAGTGATTTCCTGATTTCTTACATTATTAAGGAACTGTAAAAATAAACAGAAAAGTATATAAGGATGAGATTACACCTCAAGGTCATCTTACAACACCTGACCTTTTTATGATGATGTAGGTTGGTAGTCAAGGACCACTCAAACACAATTTACATTTTACCCCAGCTTTAAAAATTTTAACGTGTGTAATGTATCATAAATTCTTCCCAATTGTTATTAATTTAAATTAATCCAATTTGTATAATCCAAAAACAATATTCATATTAATTTCAAAAATTTTTTTTATGAAGCTTGATTATGTTATATTTCTCTTGACCATGGACCTGCTTGATATAACTTTCTCGGCCATTTGGAAGATTTATAAAATAGCTAATGTTCTAAAATACCCAAAACACTTAATTGATAAATCTTTTAAAATTGCTAGAAATAGTTTTTACAATTCAGAAAATGACAGCCTTCCTTATTCAACAAAAAATATGTTGGTTCTCCCTTACCATGAAAACTTTCTTGATATAACTTCTCTGCTTAAGAATTTTAATATCAAAGTTGTAGTATTTAAAAATCTTGATACAGTAAAATAAGCTTTTGATAAAAAATTTCCCCCAAAAATACTGACGGGTGTGTCTACAAGATTCCTTGTAAAAATGCGATAAAGTTGATTACAGTCAATTTGGGAAAAGTCTTGAACTAAGATTACCACAACATAAATATAGCATTAGAAGTGGACAAGATTCTAATGCTCTGTTTATTCACATGAGAGATTTTAATCATGCAATTGATTTTCAAAAGGCCAAGAAAGTTATATCAAGCAGAACCATGGCTGAGAGAAATATAATATGTAGAATCAAGTTTCATAAAGAATAGTTTTGAAATTAATATGAATATTCTTTTAGAAGTAAAGGGTGTGATAAAAGAGAAAAAGGTAGGTTATGAGAGGTATTTACAAAGCAGAAGTGTTATAAGAAGAGCAGAGTATATGGAGAGTAAAAGAAAGGTGAAGAGAGTGGTGAAAGAGTGCAAAAGGAGAGCAGATGGTAGAGTGGGAGAGGTACTGTCAAGAAATTTTAATGAAAATAAGAACAAATTTTGGAGTGAGTTAAACAAGTTAAGAAAGCCTTGGGAACAAATGGATTTGTCAGTTAAAAGCAGAGTAGGGGAGTTAGTAGATGGGGAGATGGAGGTTTTGGGTAGATGGCGAGAATATTTTGAGGAACTTTTAAATATCGACGAAGAAAGGGAGGCGGTAATTTCATGCACTGGCCAGGGAGGTATACCATCTTTTAGTAGTGAAGAAGAGCAGGATGTGAGTGTGAGGGAGGTGAGGGAGCTGGAACTGATGGGATCATGACAGAAATGTTAAAAGCAGGGGGAGACATAGTGTTGGAATTTTTGGTATTTTTGTTTAATGTATGAAAGAGGGGAAGGTACCTAGGGATTGGCAGAGAGTGTGTATATTCCCTTTATATAAAGGGAAGGGGGACAAAAGAGGTTGTAAAAATTATAGAGGAATAAGTTTACTGAGTAGTATACCAGGAAAAGTGTACGGTAGGGTTATTATTGAAAGAATTAGAGGTAAGACAGAATGTAGAATTGTGGATGAGCAAGGAGGTTTTAGAGTGGGTAGGGGATGTGTAGATCAAGTGTTTACATTGAAGCATATATGTGAGCAGTATTTAGATAAAGGTAGGGAAGTTTTTATTGCATTTATGGATTTAGAAAAGGCATATGATAGAGTGGATAGGGAAGCAATGTGGCAGATGTTGCAAGTATATGGAATAGGTGGTAAGTTACTAAATGCTGTAAAGAGTTTTTATGAGGATAGTGAGGCTCAGGTTAGGGTGTGTAGAAGAGAGGGAGACTATTTCCTGGTAAAAGTAGGTCTTAGACAGGGATGTGTAATGTCACCATGGTTGTTTAATATATTTATAGATGGGGTTGTAAAAGAAGCAAATGCTAGGGTGTTCGGGAGAGGGGTGGGATTAAATTATGGGGAATTAAATACAAAATGGGATGTGACACAGTTACTTTTTGCTGACGATACTGTGCTTATGGGAGATTCTGAAGAAAAATTGCAAAGGTTAGTGCACGAATTTGGGAGTGTGTGTAAAGGTAGAAAGTTGAAAGTGAACATAGAAAAGAGTAAGGTGATGAGGGTATCAAATGATTTAGATAAAGAAAAATTGGATATCAAATTGGGGAGGAGGAGTATGGAAGAAGTGAATGTTTTCAGATATTTGGGAGTTGATGTGTCAGCGGATGGATTTATGAAGGATGAGGTTAATCATAGAATTGATGAAGGAAAAAAGGTGAGTGGTGCATTGAGGTATATGTGGAGGCAAAAAATGTTATCTATGGAGGCAAAGAAGAGTATGTATGAAAGTATAGTAGTACCAACACTCTTATATGGGTGTGAAGCTTGGGTTGTAAATGCTGCAACGAGGAGGCGGTTGGAGGCAGTGGAGATGTCCTATCTAAGGGCAATGTGTGGTGTAAATATTATGCAGAAAATTCAGAGTGTGGAAATTAGGAGAAGGTGTGGAGTTAATAAAAGTATTAGTCAGAGGGCTGAAGAGGGTTTGTTGAGGTGGTTTGGTCATTTAGAGAGAATGGATCGAAGACGAATGACATGGAAAGCGTATAAATCTGTAGGGAAAGGAAGGTGGGGTAGGGGATGTCCTCGAAAAGGTTGGAGGAAGGGAGTAAAGGAGGTGTTGTGGGCGAAGGGTTTGGACTTTCAGCAAGCATGCGTGAGCGTGTTAGATAGGAGTGAATGGAGACAAATGGTATTTGGGACCTGAGGAGCTGTTGGAGTGTGAGCAGGGTAATATTTAGTGAAGGGATTCAGGGAAACCGGTTATTTTATATAACCGGACTTGAGTCTTGGAAATAGGAAGTACAATGCCTGCACTCTAAAGGAGGGGTTTGAGATATTGGCAGTTTGGAGGGATATATTGTGTATTTTTATACGTATATACTACTTCTGAGGTGGTTCGGACATGTAGAGAGAATGGAGCGAAACAGAATAACTTCAAGAGTGTATCAGTCTGTAGTGGAAGGAAGGCGGGGTAGGGGTCGGCCTAGGAAGGGTTGGAGGGAGGGGGTAAAGGAGGTTTTGTGTGCGAGGGGCTTGGACTTCCAGCAGGCATGCATGAGCGTGTTTGATAGGAGTGAATGGAGACAAATGGTTTTTAATACTTGACGTGCTGTTGGAGTGTGAGCAAAGTAACATTTATGAAGGGGTTCAGGGAAACCGGCAGGCCGGACTTGAGTCCTGGAGATGGGAAGTACAGTGCCTGCACTCTGAAGGAGGGGTGTTAATGTTGCAGTTTAAAAACTGTAGTGTAAAGCACCCTTCTGGCAAGACAGTGATGGAGTGAATGATGGTGAAAGTTTTTCTTTTTCGGGCCACCCTGCCTTGGTGGGAATCGGCCAGTGTGATAATAAAATAAAATACTACTTCTAAACTGTTGTATTCTGGGCACCTCTGCAAAAACAGTGATTATGTGTGAATGAGGTGAAAGTGTTGAATGATGATGAAAGTATTTCATTTTGGGGATTTTCTTTCTTTTTGGGTCACCCTGCCTTAGTGGGGAGACGGCCGACTTGTTGAAAAAAAAAAAAATTCTTTTAGATTATACAAATTGGATTCATTTATAATAAAATATGGGAATAATTTAAGATAAATGCACAAAGGGGGCAGTAAAGCAATAGCAAAGAACTACAGACCGATAGCACTAACATCCCATATCATAAAAATCTTTGAAAGGGTCCTAAGAAGCAAGATCACCACCCATCTAGAAACCCATCAATTACACAACCCAGGGCAACATGAGTTTAGAACAGGTCGCTCCTGTCTGTCTCAACTATTGGATCACTATGACAAGGTCCTAAATGAACTAGAAGACAAAAAGAGTGCAGATGTAATATATACAGACTTTGCAAAAGCCTTCAACAAGTGTGACCATGGCGTAATAGCGCACAAAATAACAGGAAAAGTCGGTCAATGGATCTATAATTTCCTCACTAACAGAACACAGAGAGTAGTAGTCAACAGAGTAAAGTCCGAGGCAGCTACGGTGAAAAGCTCTGTTCCACAAGGCACAGTACTCGCTCCCATCTTGTTCCTCATCCTCATATCTGACATAGACAAGGATGTCAGCCACAGCACCATGTCTTCCTTTGCAGATGACACCCAAATCTGCATGACAGTGTCTTCCATTGCAGACACTGCAAGGCTCCAGGCAGACATCAACCAAATCTTTCAGTGGGTTGCAGAAAACAATATGAAGTTCCACGATGAGAAATTTCAATTACTCACATATGGTAAACATGAGGAAATTAAATCTTCATCAGAGTACAAAACAAATTCTGGCCACAAAATAGAGCGAAACACCAACGTCAAAGACCTGGGAGTGATCATGTCGGAGGATCTCACCTTCAAGGACCATAACATTGTATCAATCGCATCTGCTAGAAAAATGACAGGATGGATAATGAGAACCTTCAAAACTAGGGAGGCCAAGCCCATGATGACACTCTTCAGGTCACTTGTTCTATCTAGGCTGGAATATTGCTGCACACTAACAGCATCTTTCAAGGCAGGTGAAATTGCTGACCTAGAAAATGTACAGAGAACCTTCACAGCGCACATAATGGAGATAAAACACCTCAATTACTGGGAGCGCTTGAGGTTCCTGAACCTGTATTCCCTGGAACGCAGGCGGGAGAGATACATGATTATATACACCTGGAAAATCCTAGAGGGACTAGTACCGAACTTGCACATGAAAATCCCTCACTACGAAAGCAAAAGACTTGGCAGACGATGCAACATCCCCACAATGAAAAGCAGGGGTGTCACTAGCACGTTAAGAGACCATACAATAAGTGTTAGGGGGCCAAGACTGTTCAACTGCCTCCCAGCATACATAAGGGGGATTACCAACAGACCCCTGGCAGTCTTCAAGCTGGCACTGGACAAGCACCTAAAGTCGGTTCCTGACTAGCCGGGCTGTGGCTCGTACGTTGGTTTGCATGCAGCCAGCAGTAACAGCCTGGTTGATCAGGCTCTGATCCACCAGGAGGCCTGGTCACAGACCGGGCCGCGGAGGCGTTGACCCCCGGAATTCTCTCCAGGTGGACATTAAACAAGTTAAAATCTTAAAGCTTGGGTAGATGTAAACTGTGTTTGACTGGTCCTTGACTACCTACCTACATCATCATAAATAGGTCAGGTGTTGTAAGTTGGCTGCGAGTTGTCATCGCATCCTTATATGCCTTTTTGCAGATCTTTTATTTTTGCAGCCTTGATAATGTGAGAAATCACATTAAGTTGGAGGTTCACTATTCTTTGCACAGTGCTTGTTTTGCATATATGTACATGTACATGTAGTGCTGATGATAAGAGATGATTGCCGATGTTATGAATAAAAAGAAGTTGGATGGCCTGGCCCTAAGCGAAATAAAGCTGAAGGGGGTAGGCGAGTTTCAGTGGGGAGAAATAAATGGGATTAAGTCAGGAGTATCTGAGAGAGTTAGAGCTAAGGAAAGGGTAGCAATAATGTTGAAGGACCAGTTATGGAAGGAGAAGAGGGAATATAAATGTGTAAATTCAAGGATTATGTCGATTAAAATAAGGGTCGGATGTGAAAAGTGGGTCATAATAAGCATGTATGCACCTGGAGAAGAGAGGAGTGTATTGGAGAGAGAGAGATTTTGGGAGATGTTAAGCGAATGTATAGGAACTTTTGAACCAAGTGAGAGACTAATTGTGGTAGGGGACCTAAATGCTAAAGTAGGAGAAACATTTAGAGAGGGTGTGGTAGGTAAGTTTGGGGTGCCAGGTGTAAATGATAATGGGAGCCCTTTGATTGAACTTTGTATAGAAAGGGGTTTAGCTGTAAGTAATACATATTTTAAGAAAAAAAGGATAAATAAGTATACACAAAATACGATGTAGGGCAAAATGACAGTAGTTTGTTGGACTTTGTATTGGTAGATAAAAGACTGTTGACTAGACTTCAGGATGTACATGTTTATAGAGGGGCCACAGATATATCAGATCACTTTCTAGTTGTAGCTACAGTGAGAGTAAAAGGTAGATGGGATACAAGGAAAATAGAAGCAGCAAGTAAGACAGAGGTGAAGGTGTATAAACTAAAAGAGGAGGCAGTTAGGGTAAGATATAAACAACAGTTGGAGGATAGATGGGCAAGTGAGAGTACGTATAGGCAATGGGGTCGAAGATGTATGGGGTAGGTTTAAGAACGTTGAGTTAGAGTGTTCAGGAGAAGTTTGTGGTTACAGGAAAGTGGGTGCAGGAGGGAAGAAGAACGATTGGTGTAATGACAATGTAAAGAGGGTAGTAAGGGAGAAAAACTTAGCATATGAGAGTTTTTTACAAAGTAGAAGTGATGCAAGGAGGGAAGAGTATATGGAGAGAAAAAGAGACGTTGAGAGATTGGTGAAACAATGTAAAAAAGAGAAAATGAGAGAGTGAGTGAGATGTTATGAACAAATTTTGTTGAAAATAATAAAAAGTTTTGGAGTGAGATTAATAAATTGAAGAAGTCTAGGGAACAAATTTATTTGACAGTTAAAAATAGGAGAAGAGAGTTATTAAATGGAGAGTTAGAGGTATCTGAAAGATGGAGGGAATATTTTGAGGAATTGTTAAATGTTGATGAAGATAGGGAAGCTGTGATTTCGTGTATAGGGCAAGGAGGAATAACATCTTATAGAAGTTAGGAAGATTCAGTTGTGAGTGTGGGGGAAGATCGTGAGGCAGTGGGTAGAATGAAAGGGGTTAAGGCAGCTGGAACTGATGGGATAAAGATAGAAATGTTAAAAGCAGGAGTGGATATAGTTTTGGAGTGGTTGGTGCTATTATTTAATAAATGTATGGAAGAGGGTGAGGTACCTAGGGATTGGCAGAGAGCATGCATAGTTCCTTTGTATAATGGCAAAGGGGATAAAAGAGAGTGCAAAAATTATAGGGGAATAAGTCTGTTGAGTATACCTGGTAAAGTGTATGGTAGAGTTATTATTGAAAGAATTAAGAGTAAGACGGAGAGTAGGTTAGCAGATGAACAAAGAGGGTTTAAGAAAGGTAGGGGGTGTGTTGACCAAGTGTTTACAATGAAACATATAGGTGAACAGCATTTAGATAAGGGTAAAGAGGTTTTTGTGGCATTTATGGATTTGGAAAAGGCATATGATAGGGTGGATAGGGGAGCAATGTAGCAGATGTTGCAGGTGTATGGTATAGGAGGTAGTTAACTGGAAGCAGTGAAGAGCTTTTACGAGGATAGTGAGGCTCAGGCTAGAGTATGTAGGAGAGAGAGGGAGATTATTTCTCAGTAAAAGTAGGCCTTAGACAAGGATGTGTGATGTCACCGTGGTTGTTCAACATATTTATAGATGGGGGTTGTAAGAGAAGTGAATGCAAGGGTCTTGGCAAAAGGTGTGGAGTTAAAAGATAAAGAATCAGACACAAAGTGGGAGTTGTCACAGTTACTCTTTGGTGATGACACTGCTTTTGGGAGATTCTGAAGAGAAGTTGCAGAGGTTGGTGGATGAATTTGGTAGGGTATGTAAAAGAAGAAAATTAAAAGTGAATATAGGAAAGAGTAAGGTTATGAGGATAAAAAGATTAGGTGATGAAAGATTGGATATCAGATTGGAGGGAGAGAGTATGGAGTAGGTGAATGTATTCGGATATTTAGGAGTGGACATGTCAGCAGATGGGTCTGTGAAGGATGAGGTGAATCATAGAACTGATGAGGGGAAGAGGGTAAGTGGTGCACTTAGGAGTCTGTGGAGACAAAGAACTTTGTCCATGGAAGCAAAGAGGGGTATGTATGAGAGTATAGTTGTACCAACACTCTTGTATGGTGTGAAGCATGAGTGATGAATGTTGCAACGAGAAGGCTGGAGGCAGTGGAGATGTCATGTCTGAGGGCAATGTGTGGTGTGAATATAATGCAGAGAATTCATAGTTTGGAAATTAGAAGAAGGTGTGGGATTACCAAAACTATTATCCAGAGCGCTGAGGAGGGGTTGTTGAGGTGGTTCGGACATGTAGAGAGAATGGAACAAAATAGAATGACTTCAAGAGTGTATAAATCTGTAGTGGAGGGAAGGAGGGGTTGGGGTCGACCTAGGAAGGGTTGGAGGGAGGGGGTAAAGGAAGTTTTGTGTGCGAGGGACTTGGACTTCCAGCAAGCGTGCGTGAGCGTATTTGTTAGTGAATGGAGACAAATGGTTTTTAATACTTGACGTGCTGTTGGAGTGTGAGCAAAGTAACATTTATGAAGGGATTCAGGGAAACCGGCAGGCCGGACTTGAATCCTGGAGATGGGAAGTACAGTGTCTACACTCTGAAGGAAGGGTGTTAATGTTGCAGTTTTATAACTGTAGTGTAAAGCACCCCTCTGGCAAGACAGTGATGGAGTGAATGATGATTAAAGTTTTTCTTTTTCAGGCCACCCTGCCTTGGTGGGAATCGGCCGATGTGTTAATAAAAAAAAATAATAAAAAAAATACATATTTACATATACATATATGTATACACAAACACTGATCTCTGGCTGAAGGAGACTCAATCCTATGAGCCAGAGATCAGTGTTTGTGTATATTCCGCCTGCTCTTGTGAATTCCTTGCATATGTATATACATATGTATACATACACATATATACATGCTGGTTTCTTTGAAGTCCTACAGAGCTAAAATTTAACTAAGAATTTTTTGCTCCTATTCCATGGACTATGCTTGAGAACTAGTAGTTCCCAGAGTACACACTACAGAATTATATAACCCCATAAAAGTTTTTTTTTTGGGGGGGAGGGAGGAGAGAGATAATGTGGGTATATTATGGTGGAGTAATTGATGGTTTGTGGATGGAAAGTGATTAAATGGGAGTGGTGGGAGTGAATAATGGTTAATGATTGTGTGGGGAATGCTGTAGGAATAGAAATGATTGGCTCTGTCAGATTCGATAGGAATTGGCAGAGATCTTTGAATCAACTCTTGGTTCTAGTTCCTGGTTCCTTTGCTTTTAATATTCATGAAAAAGTGTTAAACCTGTTTGGATCATACAATGTTGGCATTTTAAGAAATGATTATCCTTATCTTTTAAATCATAGAAAATGTTGAGCTGTCTCCCAAGCACAGATCCTCTGATGGAGTTTCATGTGTAGCTGTTTATTGTAAAACCAAGAATTTACACAGAATTGTACACACTTCTCACTATAGTCATTGGCATCACTACCACATCTACCTCCACATTTTCTGTAGCCTCTGCTTCCCAAAGTTCATTCATCACTGGCTGTGTAACATCTGCAGCAGACACATGGATCATCTGTTGTCAAGTCACTGAGCAAATCTTAGGCTTAGGGTAATGAACTTGTTGATTCCTCTGCAGTGCAGGAGCTTCCAGGCTCCCACAGGAAAGTGGCCTTAATAGCTATGGCAAATCCTTGATTTAACAGACCTCAGTTTAATGTACTTTGGAAATATAGGACAAAATAGACTGTATCAGTTGATTTGGTTACAGATTTATCAGTTGTTATGATCACAGCAAAACACACTCATCTCTATCAACCCCAATCAACATTACTGACCACCCATTTACCACAATTAGTCGGCTAAATTGAGGATTTACTGTATATTTCAGTGCTGCCCCAGCACCTTGGAGTTTGCTGACAATGTTTTCAGTCAGTATCTAATCAAAAAGTCACTTTTGGTAAAAAACAGCCATCCTCCTTTCATCACTGTCAGTTATTGGAAATGCTACCATCATGATAATTGTGTGTCAAACACGGGACAGTGCATGTCTCATGGAGGCATCCATCACACCTCAGTGCTGAGAGTCAAATACATATCTGTTGATTATCCCATTTATCAAATAGTGCAAAAGCTGCATTTACTGACCCCCTTCAGTGTCTTGATTCAGTCACTTTGATCCCCTCTCACAAAGTTTCACCTTTATTGTAAAACAAAGCAGAATTATTTCACCAACTGTAAATTCAATTACTCTTGACACTTATGCTTCCCTTTGACATTCAACATTGTATAGCCCACATGGGTTCACTGTTCTATTGTGTGTGAACATTATCATTATTATTAGCAGTAGTAGTAGTACTATATATCATTATTTCTTTTTATTTATGGTTGATGACATGGAATGAATCATGGGTATGCATTGCAGAATATGAAGAACAATCTTTCAGTAGCTTTACTTACCTTGTGATTATGATATATGTAATATGAGAGACCCCTGTGGGTTTAGTGCTTGGTTTTGATTATAATAATATGTAATATGAGAGTGAACTGGTCATGAGGGTAGCAGGTTAATAGTGATAGTGTGAACATGGTAATGTTAGAAACAGAATATTAAAGAGCTGAATAACCAAACAGTTTGAGTGCTTTGTAGATATAGAACAAGCTTACTAACGGCAGTGTCTTTTAACAGTTGCATCTATGCATTTTAGATAGAATTCACTGCATCCTTCACTGGCATGGACCCTTCCTTGAGGGCAGTAAAGCCAGAATAATCCAAGACACTAACACGAGTTAGGGTTTAAAATCATAAACTGTGTATATGTACCGATAGATACATACTGCTTGGGATATACATATGTAGTTTATGAGAAACAGTATTTTACAGAAAATAATGAGCATTCTCTTAATACTTCTTCTACAAGGGTGTTTGTTTATTGAAACAAAAGTATTTATAATTATTTATTTAAATATTCAAATACTGTATATATAAAAAATACTCTGTACACAATAGCTTAATATATTGTTATTTACAGGAGATGAGTGTCATCTCTACAAATATACAAGAGGAAGAACTGAAAGAAAACTTGTTCAATGTAGAATTAAGAATTCTTCACTGAAATTATCCACTCTGTGAACTGCAGCTCTTGGAGAAACACAACCTTATCAATCATCATTAAGCTGACTTGCGGTAAGTGAATGTTCAGCTCCATACATACATCTTGTATAAATATCAGCCATTATTTTCTAAGCAAAAATATACTGCAACTTGCATAAGAAGCTGCAGATTTGAGCACAAAATCAGAATAGAAAGAAAAAGTCGCATAGAACTCAGAGCAAGGGATCTGGCAAAATATTTGAACACATGTACAGTAACTTCCCTAAATTACGTATTTAATGCAGATCTTCATATAAGCAATTCAAGTAGTCATTACACATGATGCAAAACAAGCTCTGTGCAAAAAAAAAAAAAAAATCCATTGCTATTATTAATTTCAAAGTCCCCTTTGAATAAGAAATTGAGAGCATAACTATAACTCAATGCAAATAGCAAATACACAATGTGAATATTTCAGCAAGTTTATTTTGCATATTTTGACTTGCAAAAATGCAGATATCAGATATTTCTAATGAAGAGCCAGTCAAAGGTCAAATTAATAACTTGCTAACAGGTTGACCTGCCATAAAGTTGAAGAAGCTACCATATGAAATATGCTGAAATATCCCAAGTATATTCAGAGATTTTAATGACATTGATTAGAGTACTTTAAGTTTTAGCATTATACCCAAGTACAAGATAATGCTGCATTTGCCATCTTTGGTAAAGCTTCACTGAATTATGAATTTGGAATTTAGGCGAATGTCTTAATGCAACAAAACTCAGGTTTGAGGAGAGGAGTGGAACATTCTACATTCTTCCAAATGTAGCAAGATAAAATGTGCACCAGCTACTGAAGTAAACATTGTATTAAATGAGAACATATTCATTAATATGTTCAAGTTTATAAGTTAAAATGTGTTATGTATTAGGTCAGAGAGTTAACGAACTTATATGTAAACATCGTTTCAGGTCTGGTACTATATAATATTTATATCTTACTGCATTTATTATACATCAGCATTAAGAGCAAGAAAAAATTGAATAAAAAGTTTAAGACGAAGGAAAAACGAGCAAGGCCAGCTTGTCGCAATTATACAATGATTCTACTCCTTTAGATACAGACTATGACAACCAAGGGCATGACAGCACAAATGAGAGCTTGCCATCTGCCATCACAAGACATTATAAATGTCAAAGCTTACATATAAATAATTAACACCATATTGATATTAATGATACAAGTAAGCCATTCAGGTAGGGAATATTGGCTCTAGTGTTCTGTAATTCATTAGAGCCTCTCATCGTTATTTTCATGCATGGAGTAGTAACTGCCCTCAGGAAAGTTCTCAAGGTCAATGTAGCCCGTCTGGCCATGGTCTAGGAGCTGTGCTAAATCCACCTTAACCTCTGAAAAAGAAGGTCGTTTGTTCAAATCCTGGTGCCAGCATTTGGTGACAATGCGATAGAGCTCTGGGTGGCAATGATCAGGGCGGTCTAAGCGGTAACCTTCACGAACACTGCGCATCACTTCCCGTGCTGTCATTCCAGGATATGGAGTTGAACCTGAAATACACAGAAATGTTATTGGAATTTTGCTCCCTTGCTCTGTATGATATAGGATTAATTTTTTTTTTCACATGGCTGTCTCCCACCAAGGGTGACCCAAAAATGAAAAACTTTCACCATTCACACACAATCACTGTCTTTGCAGAGGCACCCAGATAAAAGTTTAGATGTCACTCCAGACAGCCAGTATCCCAAACCCCTAATATGTTTTTTAAATACAGTGCTGGAATGGAAGCAAGACATAACTAATTTCATGAGTGAAGACATCACACAACACGCTTTTATTGAAATACCATTTTACTGTGTAGAGCTTTGTCAGGTCATGCAGAAGGAAAAATACACACATACATAAAGAGATGGGGGCCAGGAGCTATGATTCAACCCCCTGCAACCACAAATAGGCGAGTGTACACAAACAAATAGCATTCCGACACCTCAGTAAGGCATCATTCAGTACTCTGTACACAGTGTATGTCAGGCCCATACTGGAGTATGCAGCACCAGTTTGGAACCCACACCTGGTCAAGCACATCAAGAAATTAAGAGAAAGTGCAAAGGTTTGCAATGAGACTAGTCCTGGAGCTAAGGGGCATGTCCTATGAGGAGAGGTTAAGGGAAATTGACCTGACAACACTGGAGGACAGGAGAGAGAGAGGGAAGACATGATAGTGACCTAAAATACTGAGAGGAATTGACAAGGTGGACAGACAGGATGTTCTAGAGATGGAACACAGCAACAAGGGGTCACAACTGGAAATTGAAGACTCAGATGAGTCACAGGGATGTTAGGAAGTATTTCTTCAGTCACAGAGTTGTCAGAAAGTGGAAGCCTGGAGAATGATGTAGTGGGGGGCAGGATCCATACATAATTTTAATAAGTATGATAAAGCTCATAGAGCAGGGAGAGAGTGGACCTAGTACTGACCAGTGAAGAGGCAGGGCCAGGAGCTATGGCTCAACTCCTGCAACCACAATTAGGTGAGTGTACACACAGTCATTGTTGGTAGTAATGATTACTATTCAATGAGAACAGATAAGCCCACTTGGATATATAAATGAGACACAGCAGAGGTTTTCAGCATGCTGAAGAGGACCTCAGAAGCTAAAAATATATAGAGCCTTTCCTCTTATTTTCTTGTTTCATGTCTCCAACTGATTTTCTCTATTCCCATTCTTGATATTTTTGTCAGTAAATTAAAGCTGAAAAATATAGCTAAGTAAGGTAACTCCCACCCCTTTTAATTAATCCTATTTCCTTGTGGGTCTACATAGTTTCTCATAAAATTTAGTTTAAAAATGAAAACCCTGTTTTTTTTATCTAAAATATATGGTATAAAAAAATGTATACATTTTGAAACATGCTCACTGTTTCTTTTGTTTCAGGGGCAAGATGGTATGTGCAGCTGTGCAAAATACACTTTCAGTTAAGAGGTGCAATCATATTGACTTGGAAAAAACAACTAAGATCTTACCCAAGGTGACAATCTCCCAGCAAAGAATACCAAAACTCCAAACATCAGACTTGTGGGTAAAAATACTCATGTAGAGAGACTCGGGTGCCATCCATCTGATAGGCAGGGCTCCCTGTGTTGATATATGCATGTTACCAAATTAGAAAAAAATATACTTTTTTTTTTTGGGGGGGGGGGGGGCTTGTCATACAATGGTATAACATATAATAAAGGTTCCCCCCCCCCCCCCCTGCTAAAAGTGTCTTGGAAATTACCTATACCACTATTTAGAGCTTTCTAAATAATTAGTTTTAAATATTCCTTTATTTTTTAAAAAAAACCCTAAATGAATATGCTCTTGATCCATGGAAACTAGAGCTACTCTCATCATATTAAACCTGATTACTTTCCAAACCCTGATGGCTAATGGGTTTAGAGCTTCCCCATGAATGTAACAATTCTAAATGCATCAATGCACTTTTCTGGGCCAAAATATGTTAATAAAATTAATTTTTAGAACCTTCAGAGAAACAGAACTAAACAGGAAATATAAACCCTTGAAAACAATGAATATGAAAGCAGCAACAACACACTAATATAATTAATCACAAATTGGTGAATCCCTGAAAGCAGTAAATCATTCTGCAGTCACTAACCCGACTCTTCTGCTCATAAATGTCAGTGCCCAGATCCTTGACGTTGCGTGCCAGACCAAAGTCGGCAATCTTGCACACCTTTGTGTGGTCTACCAGGATGTTGCGGGAGGCTAGGTCACGGTGAATGATCTGAAAGGAAAAGAATATCTGAATTACGATGCTGGGCTCATATGTTAATAGCATTTCATTGAATGACCTACATAATAACAACATTATGATTTTGCATATTCACATAATTTTTACTATGCAGTTAGTACTGGAAATGCAAGGTGTGCCTTACCCCTCGAGACTGTAAATACTCGCAGCCAGTGGCCACCTGGCAAGCAAAACGTGTGAGATCTCTTGAAGTGAGCGCCTCAGTGTCCGAGGAAAAATTGAAGTAGTTGTGTCTGGTGCGGTGGTCACGCAGGAAGGTCAACAACTTGCCAAACATCACATACTCCATGATCACATAATGAGGCTCTGTCAGGACACAACTCTTATTACTTTAGTTACAAAACAAAAATAGTATGCAGATAAAGACTATTGACTACATGTATTATTTAATCTGAGAAAAATATAATTCTAAACTTGAGGATATTTTATTTTTTTTTTGGCATTTCAGTTGAAAATGTCAAATAAAAATTTACAGTATTCAAACAAATATTGCTGTATAGCCCTTGTGGCTTAGCGCTTCTTTTTTATTATAATAATAATAATCAAACAAATATTTGCCTAAGAAAAACTGAAAAAAAGGGCAGTTTATGTTTTTAACGATTGTGTGTGCTTAATGTTACACACACTGAATTACTGACTGGGTTCATGTCTAGGCTAATTGTTAATGTTTTGAGATACTTTAAAGGAATATAATTAAACAATATAACACTCAAGTTGGCCTATTGTTTGAGATCTTACTGCATCATTTTTAGTTGAATTTTCACTATAAAATGGTGCCTAGCACTGATTATGCCAGCTGTATTGATTACTGTAAGGCTCACCTACAGTAATGAATGACCCACACTGGTTTAGCACCTCAAGTAAATATTATAATAATGTAGTGATTTACGGAACTGAATTGGCTCGTAAACAATTTTAGATAATAAACATATAAAGTGTGTTCTACAAGAAGTAATAACAATGGTTATAAATGACCATAATTTTTAAAGGGGTGGACCGGTAAGCCAGTGGAAGGCCTCGGTCAGATGACCAAAAGCTCCAAAGGCGGGTCATCATCTGACTAAGACCCGCATCAGGAAACATTTGTCCTGTTTCCTGATGAACCTTACCTAACCTAACCTAACCTGTTTTCTACAGATACATTAATAATTTAAAGACAAACAAACCCAAAAGACTCACCCTGGTAAATCAAAGACATGTAGAAAACTCAAGCTTTTCTTAAAATGCTAGTAATGGGCTTTTGATCCAAGAAATATGACTTGTTCCTACCTCCCTTGGACTGAACCCAATTACCTAATGCTCCCCAAATGTTATATGATCTTCCAGAGCAGGGGCACCTCCAGAAGTATCATAAAAGAGGAGCTTAGGGGCAGCAGTGTAATTACAAGAGGGGCTAGGAAACTTCTCTTATAGCAGTATTATTATTTTATTTGCATGACTTTGGGGGGACTGATGGAATTTTTATGGGGCTTCAGCCCCCTTGCCAACCCCTATGTGCAACTCCTGATTAGCATTTCCCCCTAAATATAATAATTTTATTAAAACATTTTACTCAAGAGTGAGCTTTATCAAGTTACTAATTTGGTAACACGATAAAGCTCTCACAGAGCACAATGTCATTTTAATAGAGGCTTTCTCTATCTGTTTATCATTAATTTACTACATCTCTGTCTGATACCTTCATTTCATACAAAGACACTATTGGGTGCAGCAGCCCAGGAGAGGGACAAACAAACTACAAAGACTCACCCTGCTGAGTGCAACAGCCCAAGAGAGTGACAACATTAGGATGCTGTCCGATGTGCTGCATGATGGCCAGCTCTTTGAGCAGGTCCTGTCGTTCCTTAGTACCGGCACCCTCCTTGACACCTTTCACAGCCACCAGCACTGTAGGGCCTCCAGGTACACCCTCACAAGCACATAGCTCTCGGGCTTCTGCCTTCCACACCTGCAATACCGTTATTATTACAGGTCTGCCATCACAAATCTGGCATCATTGGGACCTATAGTGTGCCGGATTACAGAGTGGTTAGGTTAGAATACACTTACACAAGAAAGTTCATTGAACATCAGCAAAAATCAAACGTTTCTGCTACTCTGAGCTCAAGTTCAAGGTACTTTTTGTCATGAAACCAATCAAAATCATATCTATTTCAGTAATATATCTTTCATTCTATCAAATGAGACCAAAAAACGAGAATACAACCATAAAAACCGTATGAAAATATACCGCTAAGGGGCGGCTAATGGCTGAGAAGTGAACTCCGTTATTTATAGTCCGATTTATTTAATTTTTGGTGTACGTTAAGAAGCATCTTTCCATCATACATTGCCCAAGTTTCAATAAGATAGCCCAACAAACAACTGAGAAAAAAAAATTACCAAAAATCATATACAATGGCAAGCCCAAGCCAGGTACTAGAAATAAGTCACTTTGTCTGACTTTTTTGGGTTATCCTAGCTTCTCTACACATATGCTGCTATGTATGATAATTTATGTAGAGAAAATAGCTTTTTTGTTTTAGTTTTATGGTGCATTACAAGTGTATATCACAGTTAGCCCTGTGCTATACTCTGTTTTCTCTAATATAAGCCCCAAGACAGGGATAGGAGGATGGTACTTGTATCCCATATCCTCTTCATACCTCCGTCGAATTGCTTGTTATTATGCCAAATATTATTCATTCTGGAGTATTTAACATGTTTTTATGTTATTTATATTGTTTATTATGTCATATTAGATCAATTGTGATAGGTAAATAAGCCATACTGTTGATATTAGTGTAATAATAAAGCATATTCCCCTGCATCACCAGACTGAGCTCATGGCAATCAACAGTGGCTTCAAAGCCACGTTATCTTTTATGGACAATGTACTGTGTATGTGCTGTACACAATGAGAATCATTTCTTTTATTTGTTGGAACCATGGCTAGAGCTAAAAGTAAGCAGGTTATAACAATAAATGGAGAAAAAGAAATTGGAATGTTTTATGCAGCAGGTTGGTGTGGCGACTCTGGAAATTTGAAATTACTCTAGCCAAAATTAGTGCCGAATAACTGATGGAACCGGATGTCTGACTGCTGGATTTGTGATGGCAGACCTGTATTATTATTATTATTATTATTATTATTTATTATTATTATTATTATTATTATTTATTATTTCAACAAACCGGCAGTATCCCACCAAAGCAGGGTGATCCAAAAAGAAAAACAAAAGTTTCTCGTTTTAACCTTAGTAATGTAAACAGGAGAAGGGGTCACTAGCCCCTTGCTCCTGGCATTTTAGTCACCTCTTATGACACACATGGCTTATGGAGGAAGAATTCTGTTCCACTTCCCCATGAAGATAAGAGGAAATAAACAAGAATAAGAACTAGTAAGAAAATAAAGAAAACCAAGAGGTTTGTGTATATATATGTTCGTAAATGCACGTGTAGTGTGACCTAAGTGTAAGTAGAAGTACCAAGACGTACCTGAAATCTTGCATGTTTACGAGACAGAAAAAAGACACCAGCAATCCTACCATCATGTAAAACAATTACAGGCTTCCGTTTTACACTTCACTAGGCAGGATGGCAGTACCTCCCTGGGCGGTTGCTGTCTACCAATCTACTACCTCTAATTATTATTACGTAGTACGTATTATCATTCTACGTAATGCCTCACACACCTCCCCCACACTCACATCCTACTCTTCTTCACTCCTAAAAGATGGTATACCTCCCTGGCCAGGGCATAAAATTACCGCCTCCCTTTCTTCGTCGACATTTGAAAGTTCCTCAAAATATTCTCGCCATCTACCCAATACCTCCATCTCCCCATCTACTAACTCCCTTACTCTGTTTTTAACTGACAAATCCATTCATTCTCTAGGCTTTCTTAACTTGTTTAACTCACTCCAAAATTTTTTCTTATTTTCATTAAAATTTCTTGACAGTGCCTCTCCCACTCTATCATCTGCTCTCCTTTTGCACTCTCTCGCCACTCTCTTCACCTTTCTTTTACTCTCCATATACTCTACTCTTCTTATAACACTTCTGCTTTGTAAATACCTCTCATAAGATACCTTTTTCTCTTTTATCACACCCTTTACTTCATCATTCCACCAATCACTCCTCTTTCCTCCTGCACCCACCCTCCTATAACCACAAACTTCTGCCCCACATTCTAATACTGCATTTTTAAAACTATTCCAACCCTCTTCAACCCCCCCACTAGTCATACTTGCACCAACCTACCTTTCTGCCAATAGTTGCTTATATTTCACCCGAACTTCCTCCTCCCTTAGTTTATACACTTTCACCTCCCTCTTACTTGTTCTTGCCATTTTCCTCTTGTCCCATCTACCTCTTACTCTAACTGTAGCTACAACTAGATAATGATCCGATATATCAGTTTCCCCTCTATAAACGTGTACATCCTGGAGCCTACCCATCAACCTTTTATCCACCAATACATAATCTAACAAACTACTTTCATTACGTGCTATATCATACCTTGTATATTTATTTATCCTCTTTTTCATAAAATATGTACAGTGGACCCTCAACCAGCGATATTAATCTGTTCCTGAGAGCTCATCGTTAGTCAAAATTATCGTTAGTCAAGTTAATTTTCCCCATAAGAAATAATGGAAATCAAATTAATCCGTGCAAGACACCCAAAAGTATTGAAAAAAAAAAAATTTTTACCACATGAAATATTAATTTTAATACACACAAACTGAAGATTACATGCACAGTTACATGACACTTACCTTTATTGAAGATCTGGTGATGATTGATGGGATGGGAGGAGGGGAGAGGTGTTAGTGTTTAGAAGGGGAATCCCCTTCCATTAGCACTTGAGGTAGCAAGTCTTTTTCTGGGGTTACTTTCCTTGTTCTTTTAATGCCACTAGGACCAGCTTCAGAGTCACTGGACTTCTGTCGCACAACATATCTGTCCATAGTTACTTGTACCTCTCGTTCCTTTATGACTTTCCTAAAGTGGTTCACAACATTGTCAGTGTCACCATTAAACACTTGTTCAGGTTTCAGTCCTTCACTGTCTATGTACTCCTTGAATTCCTGCACATATTTTTCAGCTGCTTTTTAGTCCAAACTGGCAGCCTCACCATGCCTTATCACACTATGTATGCCACTACGATTCTTAAATCTCTCAAACCAACCTTTGCTGGCCTTAAATTCACTCACATCACCACTAGTTGCTGGCATTTTTCTAATTAAATCGTCATGCAACTTCCTAGCCTTTTCACATATGATTGCTTGAGAGATGCTATCTCCTGCTATCTGTTTTTCGTTTATCCATACCAATAACAGTCTCTCAACATCTTTTATCACTTGCGATCTCAGTTTCGAAAACATAGTTGCACCTTTGGCAAGAACAGCTTCCTTGATTGCCGTTTTCTTGGCCACAATAGTAGCGATGGTTGATTGGGGTTTTGTGTACAGCCTGGCCAGCTCGGAGACACGCACTCCACTTTCATACTTAGCAATGATCTCTTTCTTCATATCCATAGTAATTCTCACCCTTTTTGCTGTAGGGTTGGCACTAGAAGCTTTCTTGGGGCCAATGGTGACTTATTTTGCAGGTGCAATCACTAAAAAGGCTGTGATAATATGAAATGTTCCGATTGTATGCTTGGAAGTGACCGCGGTGGCTGGCTGGCTTGTAAACACTGGTCAGAAGTGGACGCGTCTCAGACGGAACGAATAGTGTTGGTCGAGTTTTTTAGCACTAATCGAGGCAAAATTTTTGCGATAAAATGTATCGCTAGTCAGATTTATCGTTAATCGATGGCATCGCTGGTCGAGGGTCCACTGTATTACTTATTACCAAACCTCTTTCTACATATAGCTCAATTAAAGGCTCCCCATTTTCATTTACCCCTGGCACCCCAAATTTACCTACTACTCCCTCCACAACATTTTTACCCACTTTAGCATTAAAATCCACAACCACAAGTACTCTCACACTTGGTTCAAAACTCCCCACGCATTCACTCAACATTACCCAAAATCTCTCTCTCTTCTCTACACTTCTCTCTTCCACAGGTGCATATATGCTTACTATAACCCACTTCTCACATCCAACCTTTATTTTACTCCACATAATCCTTGAATACATTTATAGTCCCTCTTTTCTTGCCATAGCTTATCCTTCAACATTATTGCTGCTCCTTCTTTAGCTCTAACTCTATTTGAAACCCCTGACATAATCCCATTTATTCCTCTCCACTGAAACTCACCCACCCCCTTCAGCTTTGTTTCACTTAAAGCCAGGTCATCCAGCTTCTTCTCATTCATAACATCCACAATCAAAAATTTCTTATTATTCGCACAACATCCACATACATTCAGACATCCCACTTCGACAATTTTTTTCTTCTTATTCTTTTTAGTAATTATTACAGGAAAAGGGGTTACTAGCCCATTGTTCCTGGCATTTTAGTTGACTTTTACAACACGCATGGCTTACGGAGGAAAGATTCTTATTCCACTTCCCCATGGATATAAAAGGAAAAGTAATAAGAACAAGAACTATTAAGATAAAATCAAAGAAAACTCAGATAACTGTGTATAAATAAACGTGTACATGTATGTTTAGTGTGACCTAAGTGTAAGTAGAAGTAGCAAGATGTACCTGTAATCTTGTATATTTATGAGACAGACAAAAGACACCAGCAATCCTACCATCATGTAAAACAATTACAGGCTTTCATTTTACACTCACTTGGCAAGACAGTAGTACCTCCCTGGGTGGTTGCTGTCTACCAACCTACTACCTACATATATACTAATATATATATATATTTTTTATTTTTTTTATCACACTGGCCGATTCCCACCAAGGCAGGGTGGCCCGAAAAAGAAAAACTTTCACCATCATTCACTCCATCACTGTCTTGCCAGAAGGGTGCTTTACACTACAGTTTTTAAACTGCAACATTAACACCCTTCCTTCAGAGTGCAGGCACTGTACTTCCCATCTCCAGGACTCAAGTCCGGCCTGCCGGTTTCCCTAAACCCCTTCATTAATGTTACTTTGCTCACACTCCAACAGCACGTCAAGTATTAAAAACCATTTGTCTCCATTCACTCCTATCAAACACGCTCACGCATGCCTGCTGGATATCCAAGCCCCTCGCACACAAAACCTCCTTTACCCCCTCCCTCCAACCTTTCCTAGGCCAACCCCAACCCCGCATTCCTTCCACTACAGACTGATACACTCTTGAAGTCACTCTGTTTCGCTCCATTCTCTCTACATGTCTGAACCACCTCAACAACCCTTCCTCAGCCCTCTGGACAACAGTTTTGGTAATCCCGCACCTCCTCCTAACTTCCAAACTACGAATTCTCTGCATTATATTCACACCACACATTGCCCTCAGACATGACATCTCCACTGCCTCCAGCCTTCTCCTCGCTGCAACATTCATCACCCACGCTTCACACCCATATAAGAGCGTTGGTAAAACTATACTCTCATACATTCCCCTCTTTGCCTCCAAGGACAAAGTTCTTTGTCTCCACAGACTCCTAAGTGCACCACTCACCCTTTTCCCTTCATCAATTCTATGATTCACCTCATCTTTCATAGATCCATCCGCTGACACGTCCCCTCCCAAATATCTGAATACATTCACCTCCTCCATACTCTCTCCCTCCAATCTGATATTCAATCTTTCATCACCTAATCTTTTTGTTATCCTCATAACCTTACTCTTTCCTGTATTCACCTTTAATTTTCTTCTTTTGCACACCCTACCAAATTCATCCACCAATCTCTGCAACTTCTCTTCAGAATCTCCCAAGAGCACAGTGTCATCAGCAAAGAGCAGCTGTGACAACTCCCACTTTATGTGTGATTCTTTATCTTTTAACTCCACGCCTCTTGCCAAGACCCTCGCATTTACTTCTCTTACAACCCCATCTATAAATATATTAAACAACCACGGTGACATCACACATCCTTGTCTAAGGCCTACTTTTACTGGGAAAAAATTTCCCTCTTTCCTACATACTCTAACTTGAGCCTCACTATCCTCGTAAAAACTCTTCACTGCTTTCAGTAACCTACCTCCTACACCATACACTTGCAACATCTGCCACATTGCCCCCCTATCCACCCTGTCATACGCCTTTTCCAAATCCATAAATGCCACAAAGACCTCTTTAGCCTTATCTAAATACTGTTCACTTATATGTTTCACTGTAAACACCTGGTCCACACACCCCCTACCTTTCCTAAAGCCTCCTTGTTCATCTGCTATCCTATTCTCCGTCTTACTCTTAATTCTTTCAATTATAACTCTACCATACACTTTACCAGGTACACTCAACAGACTTATCCCCCTATAATTTTTGCACTCTTTTTTCCCCTTTGCCTTTATACAAAGGAACTATGCATGCTCTCTGCCAATCCCTAGGTACCTTACCCTCTTCCATACATTTATTAAACAATTGCACCAACCACTCCAAAACTATATCCCCACCTGCTTTTAACATTTCTATCTTTATCCCATCAATCCCGGCTGCCTTACCCCCTTTCATTTTACCTACTGCCTCACGAACTTCCCCCACACTCACAACTGGCTCTTCCTCACTCCTACAAGATGTTATTCCTCCTTGCCCTATACACGAAATCACAGCTTCCCTATCTTCATCAACATTTAACAATTCCTCAAAATATTCCCTCCATCTTCCCAATACCTCTAACTCTCCATTTAATAACTCTCCTCTCCTATTTTTAACTGACAAATCCATTTGTTCTCTAGGCTTTCTTAACTTGTTAATCTCACTCCAAAACTTTTTCTTATTTTCAACAAAATTTGTTGATAACATCTCACCCACTCTCTCATTTGCTCTCTTTTTACATTGCTTCACCACTCTCTTAACCTCTCTCTTTTTCTCCATATACTCTTCCCTCCTTGCATCACTTCTACTTTGTAAAAACTTCTCATATGCTAACTTTTTCTCCCTTACTACTCTCTTTACATCATCATTCCACCAATCGCTCCTCTTCCCTCCTGCACCCACTTTCCTGTAACCACAAACTTCTGCTGAACACTCT
>NC_091348.1:21274777-21304777 GCF_038502225.1 Cherax quadricarinatus
TCTCTCAGTTGATACAGTACTAGATGAGGTCCTCTCAGTGAAGTCTTGAACAGATGACATATTATAGAATGTTGATGGACGGAATGTGGTGGCAAGTGGCTGCAGTATGGGGCGAGTTATTGTCCGATTATCAAGCTTAATCTTTACTCCATCAACCTCTGCATGAATGATGTGGATACCTCTCTCAGCCAGCTGTTTGTTGAGTGCTTCTAGGTTGGTAGCAATGCTTGAGACTTTATCTTTGCTCTTGTTGTTATTTGTGGCATCCTTCATTATCTCTGTCAGGCTTTCAATCACTATTTGTTCTGGAGACTTTTCTGTTGTCAGAATTGGTGGTGGTAATGTTGTTGAGACAATGATTGGTGGGAAAGTCGTCGAAGTTGTTGTTATCGTAATCTTTTGCTCTTCTGTTGCTGAGATGAAGCCGAGAGTTTCCTCGGGTGCTATAAAGAAATCTTTAGCATGGGTTATGGGTGGAGGAATTGTTACTCTTTGCCGCAATGGTCTTCGTCTTCTGTGTCCAGACCTAGTGGTTGGCCGAGGAATTCTCGTGTGTTTTCGTAAACCTGTAATAGTAGGTTTGTGCTCAATCTCTTTTGTAGTTGTCTCTTCGCTGTCCTGGTCTTTATCAACTTCCATAAGCCTAGTAGGTGACTGATTTGTTTGTCCTTTCTCTGTTGCATTTTGAAAGTCACTGTTCACTTTCAACACAATACTGGATTCTGATGTCAATTTATTGTCTCTTTCTTCAGTCCTTGGAGACTTTGTTGTAAAAAAACTCAATGAGGGATTTTCTGCAAATGATTCTTCCTTTTTTTCAGTCAATACCGAATCTTCCTTTTTTTCAGTAAATACTGTATCATCAATCTGCTTAGGAACTGCAATATCCCTGAGGATTTCACTGACACTTTGCATCATCCTCACTGGCAGAGGCCTCTCAGGGTCAACAACAACCACTGGTCTTTGGGAAACATGTGGTGACTTTGTTGTGTCTGTAGTATTTGTTGATGTTATAGTTTGGTTAATTGTGAGAAGAACTGGTCTCACTGAAACTCGAAGCGGCCGCCTTGTCACTGGTATAGCGTGTGAAGCTTCCTTTATGATCGCTGCCTTTGTAGATGATAAGAGTTCTATTACTTCTGTGGTTGGTATAAAGGGTCTTTTGGTTGTACTGGGTAATCTAGTAAATAATGTAACCTTTTCTATTACTGGGGAACTCACTGTTGTTGATGTATTTAAGGTTGCAAGAGACTGTGCAGAAGTTGGAGTACTTGTAATAGGTGATAACTTTGACCTGCTAACCCACAAAGGAAGACTCCTTAATGGAACAGGACTTCTGGCTACTACTGCAGTGGTTGTAGAGGCAGGTGTCGTAGTTGTTGTTGGTGTTGTGACTAGGGTTTTAATTTTGGTCAATTTAAGAATGGATTCCACAGGTCGTGGGAAAAGAACAGAGCGACGGTCCCATTTGGTCGTGGGAGGTGTGTTGGTCATGGTCGAGGGTATATCTTCCTCCTCACGAGTAGTAGGATTGTTTGTTGTTGTCATAGTTTCCATTATGGTATGTGTTGTAGTAGTGGGTGCTGTTGTGGTAAGTGTTGTAGTAGTAGGTGCTGTTGCAGTAGTGGGTACTGTTGCAGTAGTGGGTGCTGTTGTGGTAGATGTTGCAGTAGTGGGTGCTGTTGTGGTAGGTGTTGCAGTAGTGGGTGCTGTTGTGGTAGGTGTTGCAGTAGTGGGTGCTGTTGTGGTAGGTGTTGCAAGAGTGGGTGCTGTTGTTGTAGGTGTTGCAGTAGTGGGTGCTGTGGTAGGTGTTGCAGTAGTGGGTGGTGTTGTGGTAGGTGTTGCACTAGTGGGTGCTGTTGTGGTAGGTGTTGTAGTACTGGGAGATGTTGTTGAAGTGGGTGATGGCCCTACAATGGTAACTGTTGTGGCTGATTCCATTTTAGAAGTTACTGTTGTGGTATGAGTTGTAGCAATGGAAGCTGCTGTAGTAGTTGTTGTGGATGATAGTGGAGATTTCATTAACTTGCTGGCTAATGGGCCTTTATCATCACTTTGGGTTGTTGTGGGGACTGTTTTGGTGGTTGGTGTCGAAACGTTTGCTTCTGAAGATGTGTCCAGTGCCTCATTTTCTGGAACACTTGTAGTGTGAAACTCTTCTAGAAACTGAGAATCTTTGCTAAATTCATTCTTCTTAGCACGTGTGCTGCTCATATCGTCCAGTTCATCAGGCAGTGCATGGGAGAGAGAGACTCGCCGAACTGCCACTAGAGGAGCAGTGTTGGCCGCCGGCAGCCGCTGCCCAAACTCGGCCAACAGAAATGGCGGTGGTGGGGGCCTGGCCACAGAGGTTTCATCCATTTGATCTGATCTGCGGATGAGTGGTAATCTAGTAAGCCTTGTCCTCTGTGGGGGTCGCCAGCCACTGCGCCTCGGAAGGGAAGGTCGGCCACCAACAGGACCTATCCGCCGGATGAGGACAGAGTCAGCAGAAGGTGATACTTTCATATTTACTAGTTCAACAACACCCTGTGGGCTGCCAGAGCGGGCGATACGTGCTAGATTGATGGGTACAGCACCTTCGGGGATGTAGAGCGGCACCACCAGCGTTTCTGACCCCTCATATTCTGGCTCGTGCTGGTCCTCCATATCCGATCGTGCACCAAAGTCACCATGAATCCGTTCAAGCAGGGACTCGTAGTCGAGGGGAGAGGGACGTTCAACTTCAGCCAGTGTGTTGGTGTTGAAGTATTCACCTCCATGCCCCTGTGATCCCAGCACCCGGCTCCCCGCGCACACCTCTGAAACAAACATATCATAGGGAGTGATTTTAGTGTGCAAGTTTGTTACTAATCCCTCTAGCATTTTCCAAGTGTATATTTTTTTCAAGGAAGAATGGAGTTTTATAAGGCTGAGTTAGTAGTTGTTTGTTCCCAATCAGAAAACTCCTATAATTATGCAAAGTATTTTGCATAGATTTAACTTAAGACTAAAACTAATTAAGTGGTCTATATTTATAAATAACATGTATAAGTATAGTCTATTTGTCTTGAGCTTACCTTAAGAGTGTGTCTTAAATGTGAGCACATAAAATTAACTCAGGACACCAAGGAAAGGTAAACCAGCATAAAATATCAAGGTAAATATTTAAAACAATATCAAACAAGATTCTATTAAGGAACACTTGTTTCTTAATTCCACATCCACCCACTCCCGTGAGGCACACCTGTCACACACACTGCCTCCTATTCTCTGCTTTTACAAACAGGATAAACATGGCAGCTATACATTAACCACAGCCTATTTATTTTTGCTATCCTCTTCTGTATGATGGGTACATTGTAGGAACAAAAATAATTTCTGTTATATTGCATCATGAAGGATAAGTTTCATATATCAGTCTGAGGTGGGAGATTTCAACAGGGTGATTACCTGGAGCTAACCTTGAAACAGTTTCAAAGCTCAACACACTTGTACTCCAGTCTCAGATCAGGCCTCCCGGTGGATGGCCTAATCAGCCAGGCTGTACACAAATGACCCATACATAGGAGATTGAAACGTATGACGATGTTTCAGGCTGACTTGTCAATAACTAGTCACGATATTGTGCCTTTTCTGCTCTTTTCAATCAGGCTGTTATTGCTAGCCACACAGTCCAGGATATGCACCACAGCCTGGTTGATCAGTAACTGACTTGGGTAACTTATCAGGTTCCCTGATGAAGACAGCCAGAGGCCTGATGGTAATACCCCTCAAAGACAAAGGGAGGGTGTTAAGTCTCGGTCTTTTTGATGCTTCCTAGTTATCTCTTAGTGTACTCACTGGGGGTATTTTGCACCATCTGCTTTAACAGTGAGTGATTTTAGAGCTGCAGACTTAAGGCCTACAAACTTCAGATTTACAGATTCCAGACCCACAAACAACAGACCCACAGACTCCAGACCCACAAACAACAGACTCACAGACTTCAGACCCACAGACTTCAGACCCACAGACTTCAGACCCACAGACTCCAGACCCACAGACTCCAGACATACAGACTTCAGACCTACAGACTCCAGCTCCACAGGAGTTATATCTTGATCAAAAATGTTAATGTGTAAGAAACTCCAAACCTGATGCAGTATCTAATGATGTTAATTTAAAAACAACAGCTTAAAAAGTACACTCACCATAAAATGTTCACAATCATAACTACGTCTATTTCCGCAACCACCATCTCTACTATTAGTTCATCCACTACCACTATCTACTCAACTACCAACATTCGGGACACGTATGATGAGCAAAGATGTCCATGACCCAGCCAAAGAGGTAACAACTTAAATCATTGTTTACTGAGACCCTCCATCATCACTCACTCTTTTCACTCACACACACACACAGTCCTAGTAACAACCAGTGAAGAGGTGAGGCTAGGAGCTCTGAATCGACCCCTGCAACCACAACTAGGTGAATACAGTAGCGATTAGCGAAAAGGGACCAGGAGTCATGAATCAACCCCTGCAACCACAATTAGGTGAGTACACACATACACACACACACACCTGCAATCACAAATAGGTGAGTACACGCACCAGAGGACTCCAGAGGCCAGAATGACCAATGGACATGATAACGACATACAAAATACTAAGAATTGAGAAGGTGGACAGGGACAGGCTATTCGAGAGGCAGGAAACAAGTACATATGGGCAAAGCTGGCAGTTAACATGAGAAGTTAGGAAATATTTCTTCAGACTCAGTATCCGGGAAATGGAACGACCTGGACAATGAAGTGGTACAGACAGGACGCATACACACCTTTAAGAATAGGCATGAGAGGGCTCACTAAATGAAGAGAGAGTAAATCAAGCAGAGAAGTGAAGCTTGATAAAACTACGCTTGTAGCGTAACAGATGAGTACGCACATTCCCCCCCCCCTCTCTCTCTCTTTAAACAACTTGACAGAATTAATTAAACATTATATGAACCTGTTTGGGGATAATGCAAAGATACAATGCAAGATAAACAGTAGTAAATGTATCTCCAGAGGAAGATTTGGATATACTGACCAGAACCATTCACTTTGGCAGCATCTGACTTAACTATTTGCAATTACTCTTTACGGTCTACTTAGAGGTAGGAAAAGAAGAATTTTTTTTAGAAGAGTAGAAGCAAATAAGTTTATTTAGGTACAGGTACATACAAGTACAATTATCATACCTAGTAACATATGTGTAAATTATCTAGGATAACCCCAAAAATAAGGCAAAGTGGCTTATTTCCACTGGGGTCCTTGAGCAGATTTACTTACATCTAATGTACGTACAATAACAAAAATAAATATACATTATTTATAACCTTCAAGGAGGAGGTGCTTTGATGTTAGCGAAGGGCTCTTGATTCAATTGAATCCACACTCGTCTTCCTCGGATCAAGCACGATTATCCCCCCCCCTAATTCCCAAGCGATATATAACCTCTACAGGTTTAGCGCTTCTAAATGAATTACAATAATATTAGTCTGAGTTTTCATATATGTTACTATGTAAGACAACTGTAATCATGTCAAAAAATTGTATCTAAATAAACTCACTAACATTTCCATTAGTTTATCATTAACAACTATTCACGTTTTTAATGCATGGACCATTCTTAATCATGTACTAGCCTCGTGTCAGGACCTGGGGTTGATAATCTCTACTGATAAAACAAAGATACTCAATAGGCGTCCTCCTCGACAGAGAGGCACATTTCGTCAGATCCAATTGCATGATGGGTCTCTTCTAGAATATGTAAGCAGATACAGGTATCTAGGCTTTGAGGTTCCACTACTTGGACCTGTTGTAACAAGACTTTGTCGCCAATACAAAGAACGACTAAGAGCACTTAGAGTTGTGGCAGGGCTTCACCCCAGGTATGGTGCTAATGTTAAAATTGTGAAAATGATGTATCTTGCTTATATTAGATCATTGGTTGATTATGCTGCGCCACTACTTGCTCTTGTGTCTGACTGGAAGCTTGGAGGGCTGGAAAAACTGCAGAACGAAGCAATGAGGATCATCCTAGGATGCCCTCGTACTGCCAAAATTTTAAATATGCAAAAAGAACTTGATATTCCAAGCATCAGAGATCGTGTTACTGAAAGAAATATCCTAATTGGGATTAATATGCTCAGGCAAGCTCATTCAAACCCCTGCACAGAAGCCCTCCAAACTTTCCTCAGCACTGGTGAACACTCCTCCAGATGGATCGAAAAGACTGGAACCGACCTCCGCATGAATCAGATACATGATCTATGTCAAGTAAGGCAACAGTGGCACTTCTCCGCTCCATGGAATATTACCCCATTCCAAACTACCATTCCTCCATTTCCCCCCAAACTACTTCTTAAATCACAACCAAAACTTCGCCTTGAAGCCAAACATGAGGCCTTAAGCTGTATTGATAACTTAGTCACACAGCACACACTCTCGCAAATTATTTACGTTGATGGTTCTGTTCACCAATCCACTGGTGCAGCTGGTAGTGCTGCTGTTGTCGTACAGAGTGATGGCTCTCTTAAAGAAATTGGAGCACGCATCAATAATTGGGCCTCTACCCTTCAGACAGAACTGTTTGCCATACTCCTTGCACTGAAATGCATCTATGTATCAAAGATTGACAGTTTAATTGTAACTGATTCTCTGTCATCCATAAATGCTCTCAACTCATTAAGCATAAATTGTGGCAGGCTTGTGTCAGAAGCCAGACACAGGTATGGTAGGATTGTGGACAGTGGAGTCAGAGTGCACATGCTGTGGATTCCATCTCACATTGGTCTTCAGATGCATGATAGAACTGATAAATTGGCTAAGCTGTATGCTTTCAAAGAGGGAGTAGATTACAATCTTGGCTTGTCAGGTAGTAGTTTGAGAACAATAATACGAAAAGAACTTCAGCTGAATTTTATGGACTTAAGGCTCAGGGAGATTGACACCAGTGAGTCCATCTATCATCATTCTATCATGCAGGAGGAGCCACATGTCTATGGTGCATCCAACAAAATAAGCAGACTCTTGGATGTCACTACCACCCGGCTCCGGCTGGGTTACAAGTATCTTTGGCAGGTTCAATCACCACCACCAGATGTAGACCAAACGAAATGTAAACTTTGCCAGATGGATTATTGTCACACCCTGCGTCATTATGTACTGGAGTGCGATAAAATTAATGAATTTAGAAACTCACTCAGAAGTGTTCAAGAAATGGCTAAGTATTTTATCCACAGTGGTATATTACAGACCATTCTGGAGAAATACCCTGACTTTGCTAGCTGTAAATAAAGCATTACCACATATGTGCATGTGTACTCACCTATTTGTACTCACCTATTTGTGGTTGCAGGGGTCGAGTCATAGCTCCTGGCCCCGCCTCTTCACTGATTGCTACTAGGTCCTCTCTCTCCCTGCTCCATGAGCTTTATCATACCTCGCCTTAAAACTATGTATGGTTCCCGCCTCCACTACTTCACTTTCTAGACTATTCCACGACTTGACTACTCTATGACTGAAGAAATACTTCCTAACATCCCTTTGATTCATCTGAGTCTTCAACTTCCAATTGTGACCTCTTGTGTATGTGTCCCATCTCTGGAACATCCTGTCTTTGTCCACCGTGTCTATTCCGCGCAGTATTTTATATGTCGTTATCATGTCTCCCCTGACCCTCCTGGCCTCCAGTGTCGTCAGGCCGATTTCCCTCAACCTTTCTTCGTACGACAATCCCCGTAGCTCTGGGACTAGTCTTGTTGCAAACCTTTGCACTTTCTCTAATTTCTTGACGTGCTTGACTAGGTGTGGATTCCAAACTGGTGCTGCATACTCCAGTATGGGCCTGACGTAAATGGTATACAGTGTCTTGAACGACTCCTTATTGAGGTATCGGAACGCTATCCGTAGGTTTGCCAGGCGCCCGTATGCTGCAGCAGTTATCTGATTTATGTGCGCCTCAGGAGATATGCTCGGTGTTATACTCACCCCCAGATCTTTTTCCTTGAGTGAGGTTTGCAGTCTTTGGCCATCTAAATTATATTGTGTCTGCGGTCTTCTTTGCCCTTCCCCAACCTTCATGACTTTGCATTTGGCAGGGTTAAACTCAAGGAGCCAGTTTCTGGACCAGGCTTGTAGCCTGTCCAGGTCTCTTTGTAGTCCTGCCTGATCCTCATCCGATTTGATTCTTCTCATTAACTTCACATCATCTGCAAACAAGGACACTTCTGAGTCTATCCCTTCCGTTATGTCGTTCACATATACCAAGAACAGCACAGGTCCTAGGACTGACCCCTGTGGAACCCCGCTTGTCACAAGCGCCCACTCTGACACCTCGTCACGTACCATGACTCGTTGTTGCCTCCCTGTCAGGTATTCTCTGATCCATTGCAGTACCTTTCCTGTTATGTGTGCCTGATCTTCTAGCTTTTTCAGTAACCTCTTGTGAGGAACTGTGTCGAAGGCCTTTTTGCAGTCCAAAAAAATGCAGTCGATCCATCCCTCTCTCTCTTGTCTTACTTCTGTCACCTTGTCATAAAACTCTAGTAGGTTTGTGACACAGGATTTTCCTTCCCTGAAACCATGCTGGTTGTCAATTATACACTTGTTTCTTTCCAGGTGCTCCACCACTCTCCTCCTGATTATCTTCTCCATGACCTTGCATACTATACACGTTAGTGATACAGGTCTGTAGTTTAGTGCCTCATGTCTGTCTCCCTTTTTAAAAATTGGGACTACATTTGCCATCTTCCATACCTCAGGGAGTTGCCCAGTTTCAAATGATGTGTTGAAGATCTTTGTTAATGGCACACACAATATCTCTGCTCCCTCTTTAAGGACCCACGGAGAGATGTTGTCTGGTCCCACCGCCTTTGAGGTGTCAAGTTCGCATAGCAGCTTCTTCACTTCCTCCTTGGTTATATGTACCTCATCCAGCACTTGCTGGTGTACCCCCCTGTTCTGATTTCCTGGAGTCCTACTGGTTTCCACTGTAAATACTTCTTTAAATCTCGTGTTGAGCTCCTGACATACCTCTCGGTCGTTTCTTGTGAATTCCCCATCACCCTTCCTCAGTCTGATTACCTGGTCCTTGACTGTTGTTTTCCTCCTGATGTGGCTGTACAACAGCTTCGGGTCAGTCTTGACTTTCGATGCTATGTCATTTTCATATTGTCGCTGAGCCTCCCTTCTTATCTGTGCATATTCATTTCTGGCTCTTCGGCTAATCTCTTTATTTTCCTGAGTTCTCTGTCTTCTGTACCTTTTCCATTCTCTAGTACACCTAGTTTTTGCCTCCCTACACCTTTGGGTGAACCAAGGACTCGTTCTGTTCTTCCCATTATTTCTGTTTCCCTTGGGAACAAACCTCTCCTCTGCCTCCTTGCATTTTGTTGCCACATAGTCCATCATTTCTTGTACTGGTTTTCCTGTCAGTTCCCTCTCCCACTGAATGTTTTGAAGGAAGTTCCTCATGCCTGAGTAGTTTCCCCTTTTGTAGTTTGGTTTTTCCCACCCTATTCCTGCTACTCTCTCCACTTGGAGCTCAACTATGTAGTCGAAGCACAGAACCACATGATCACTAGCTCCCAGGGGCCTTTCATACAAGATATCCTCGATGTCTGAACTACTCAAGGTGAATACAAGGTCCAGTCTTGCTGGTTCATCTTCTCCTCTCTCTCTGGTAGTGTCTCTAACATGTTGATGCATGAGGTTTTCCAGTACTACATCCATCATCTTGGCTCTCCATGTTTCGGAACCCCCATGGGGCTCCAGGTTTTCCCAGTCAATCTCCTTGTGATTGAAATCACCCATAACTAGTAACTTTGCTCCCCCCACATGTGCTCTCCTGGCCACCTCGGCTAGTGTGTCGACCATGGCTCTGTTGCTCTCATCGTATTCTTCTCTTGGTCTCCTGCAGTTCTGTGGTGGGTTGTACATTACTGCAATTATCACCTTATGTCCCTCAGACTGGATTGTTCCTACTAAGTAGTCCCTTTCACCCGTGCCATCCATTCCTTCCATTTTCTCAAAACCCCACTGGCTTTTAATGAGCAGTGTGTGTGTGTGTGTGTGTGTGTGTGTGTGTGTGTGTGTGTGTGTGTGTGTGTGTGTGTGTGTGTGTGTGTGTGTGTGTGTGTGTGTGTGTGAGTGTGTGTGTGTGTGTGTGTGTGTGTGTGTGTGTGTGTGTGTGTGTGTGTGTGTGTGTGTGTGTGTGTGTGTGTGTGTGTGTGTGTGTGTATGAGTGTGTGTGTGTGTATGAGTGTGTGTGCGTGTGTGTGTATGAGTTTGTGTATGTGTGTGTGTTTATGTGTGTGTGTGTGTGTGTGTTTATGTGTGTGTGTGTATGAATTTGTATGTGTGTGTGTGTGTGTGTGTGTGTGAGAGAGAGAGAGAGACTCAGCAATCAACATTTGCACCAATAACTCACTACAGTTGTGACCGGGTGTGGAAGTGTGAATGCTCATTACTCTAAAATTTGTTCATGATTGCAGCCATGTATAAACGTAAGTAACCATTCTTACAGTATTCATTACCTTTGTAACTTGTGAGTTCATTACCTTTGTAACTTGTGAGTTCATTACCTTGTACCTAGTTCAGCCATCAAAACTTTGGAGCCCGGTCCCTGGACCCATTGTGTACCTCTGTAATCTGTAAATACCTTTGTAACTTGTCATGATTGTGACTAGACCTACCTGGAGTTCATTACCTTTGTAAATTGTGAGTTCATTACCTTTGTAAATTGTGAATTCATCACCTCTGTAACTTGCTCAGCTATCAAAACTTTGAGGCCCAGTCCCTGGACCCATTATGTACCTCTGTAATCTTTGACTACCGCCCACAGGATGGGTATGGGGTGCATAATAAACATATTAAACTAACTAACTAATGCATGGACTCAGGGATTTTTGTGAATAGAATATTTTTCGTTTTCTTTGATACGTTTCCTGTGTTATCACTAACTTTAACATTTCTCCTACCAACGTTAAACTACCCTCCCCTTCCTCGGATTAAACATAATTACCTCTCATCTCCCAGACGCTGCAAGAATCTTACAGTTTTTGCATTTGCCCACGAATGTATTATTATTGGAGGACAGAAGTAGACGACCCCAATGGAAATAAGTCACTGTGTCTAAATTTTTTGGGGTTATCCTAGGTAATCTACACATATGCTGCTATATATGACAATTTATGTAACTGTATTTATGTGTACCTGTACCTCAATAAACTTACTTAGTGGAAACAAGTACATGTAAGTGATTTTTGGGGGGTTATGATAGGTAATTTATGCATACAAACTTTATTTCTTTGTGTAGCTTACTAAATTTAGTTTACATTTAATAAAATATTGTTAGGCACAAAACAAAGCCACTAGCATGCTATGTAAGGCAATTTGGACCGTCTATAGATCCTGTACCTGAATAAACACTTTATCCAAGGTAATTACAAACACAGGTCATATGTGCCTTCAAAAACCACTGTCAAAAATGTAAACTTTATGGGAAATGGTCTGGATGGATTAATACAAAAAAACAAAACAAAACATGAAAGCAACTTAAAATAACACATACACACACACACACCGTTGAGAGGCAAGGGCAGGAGCTACGAATCGACCCCTGCAACCACATATAGGTGAGTACATTTAAGGTGAGCACACGCATCCAAGATCACCCCAGCGTGGAAGAAGCATGTAAGGCAGCAAGTGGGAGAGGAAAGAAGAGGAGACAAAAACTCCCTTGATAAACACGAGGCCACATACCACCTTTACCCTCACCCTCCCTACCTCCATCTCCCTAATTTTATATCTCCTCCCTTTTCGTAATTTCTGTCTCTCTCTCTCTCTAATTTCATTCATTCCCTCATCCCTCTCACTCTCTCCTTCTCTAACTTTTCCACCTCCCAAAAAATGTATTCATCCTCTTATTCCTCCCCATATTTTTGTATTCCAAAATAATCCTCAGAGTGAACTAAGATATTCCTGGTATAGATGTTCCACTGAATTTGTGCGAGCATTAAACAATTTATATTTTCTACCTCTTTTGATGCCTCCTGCCTGACAGAGCGCTGGATGAGCACCATCATTGCTATAAATCTTGGCAATTGATGCCGAAAGGTGGTTTAAAAGACACGTGCGCAAACACTGGGACCTTAATCAACGTCCCAGAGCTGAAACGTGGTCATTAGTGTCCTGAAAGTACCGTCAGCATTGGCTAGCAGGTGCTATCCAATGCTAGAAAACACTTTGAAGAGCAAACCTTTATTACTGAGAACCTTTCACTCTGTGTAGAGCTTTATTATGGCATGATGAAGCTCAACACAGCTCTGGACTAGGTGTTCATCATCCAGTACCATCACTGGCATGACCTGGAGTTTACCTGGAGAGAGTTCCGGGGGTCAACGCCCCCGCGGCCCGGTCTGTGACCAGGCCTCCTGGTGGATCAGAGCCTGATCAACCAGGCTGTTGCTGCTGGCTGCACGCAAACCAACGTACGAGCCACAGCCCGGCTGATCAGGAACTGACTTTAGGTGCTTGTCCAGTGCCAGCTTGAAGACTGCCAGGGGTCTGTTGGTAATCCCCCTTATGTGTGCTGGGAGGCAGTTGAACAGTCTCGGGCCCCTGACACTTATTGTATGGTCTCTTAACGTGCTAGTGACACCCCTGCTTTTCATTGGGGGGATGGTTCATCGTCTGCCAAGTCTTTTGCTTTCGTAGTGAGTGATTTTCGTGTGCAAGTTCGGTACTAGTCCCTCTAGGATTTTCCAGGTGTATATAATCATGTATCTCTCCCTCCTGCGTTCCAGGGAATACAGGTTTAGGAACCTCAAGCGCTCCCAGTAATTGAGGTGTTTTATCTCCGTTATGCGCGCCGTGAAAGTTCTCTGTACATTTTCTAGGTCGGCAATTTCACCTGCCTTGAAAGGTGCTGTTAGTGTGCAGCAATATTCCAGCCTAGATAGAACAAGTGACCTGAAGAGTGTCATCATGGGCTTGGCCTCCCTAGTTTTGAAGGTTCTCATTATCCATCCTGTCATTTTTCTAGCAGATGCGATTGATACAATGTTATGGTCCTTGAAGGTGAGATCCTCCGACATAATCACTCCCAGGTCTTTGACGTTGGTGTTTCGCTCTATTTTGTGGCCAGAATTTGTTTTGTACTCTGATGAAGATTTAATTTCCTCATGTTTACCATATCTGAGTAATTGAAATTTCTCATCGTTGAACTTCATATTGTTTTCTGCAGCCCACTGAAAGATTTGGTTGATGTCCGCCTGGAGCCTTGCAGTGTCTGCAATGGAAGACACTGTCATGCAGATTCGGGTGTCATCTGCAAAGGAAGACACGGTGCTGTGGCTGACATCCTTGTCTATGTCGGATATGAGGATGAGGAACAAGATGGGAGCGAGTACTGTGCCTTGTGGAACAGAGCTTTTCACCGTAGCTGCCTCGGACTTTACTCTGTTGACGACTACTCTCTGTGTTCTGTTAGTGAGGAAATTATAGATCCATCGACCGACTTTTCCTGTTATTCCTTTAGCACGCATTTTGTGCGCTATTACGCCATGGTCACACTTGTCGAAGGCTTTTGCAAAGTCTGTATATATTACATCTGCATTCTTTTTGTCTTCTAGTGCATTTAGGACCTTGTCGTAGTGATCCAATAGTTGAGACAGACAGGAGCGACCTGTTCTAAACCCATGTTGCCCTGGGTTGTGTAACTGATGGGTTTCTAGATGGGTGGTGATCTTGCTTCTTAGGACCCTTTCAAAGATTTTTATGATATGGGATGTTAGTGCTATTGGTCTGTAGTTCTTTGCTGTTGCTTTACTGCCCCCTTTGTGGAGTGGGGCTATGTCTGTTGTTTTTAGTAACTGTGGGACGACCCCCGTGTCCATCCTCCCTCTCCATAGGATGGAAAAGGCTCGTGATAGGGGCTTCTTGCAGTTCTTGATGAACACAGAGTTCCATGAGTCTGGCCCTGGGGCAGAGTGCATGGGCATGTCATTTATCGCCTGTTCGAAGTCATTTGGCGTCAATTGTTCCGAAAATTCTCGTAATTCAACAGTCCTTTTCCTTGACCCTGGCTGCATTTGCTTTATTCTGTTTCCTAAACGATACGTGGTGAAGAATACGGTACAATACCATGGCTGGAACAATACTATGGTTGGAACAATGCCGTGAATGGAACAATACGTGGCTTTAGCAATACTATGGCTGGAACAATTCATAACTACCCCTCAATATCGTGACTGGAACGATTCACAAGTGACCCGCAATACCGTGGTGGAACAATTCACAACCCATTATACCATGGTTGGAACATTTCACAACTAATCCACAATACCGTGGGTGAAATAATTCTTAATTATCCCACAATACAGCTGTTGGAACCATTCACAATCCATTATTCCGTGGTCAGAACAATTCACAACTATCTCACAATACCGTGGCTGGAACAATTCACAACCCATAATACCGTAGCTGGAACAATTTACAATAGCGTGGAGGGAACAATTCACAACCCACAATACCGTGGTGGTTGGAACAATTCACAATCCACAAATAAGAGACAAATGTGCACACGACGTTTTGGTCCAAAACGGACCAAAACGTCGCCTAACAAAACAACAACAAAAACAAGATCAACGGCAGCACCAACAACCACAACCTCAACAACAGTAGCAACAACAGCCACGATAACAACAGAAGCAGCAGCAGCAATACCAGCAACAACAAAAACAACAGAGGGATAAAATATATATGAAAAATAGGAAGTAATCAAGAAAAACATACAGATAAGAAGTAGACCAAGTAAGAAAGGCGGTGTCCTTGACGAGGTACGAGCTGGCGTTGTCTGTGATGGAGATACCTGTCCTCGGATGACGGGTGGATACTGTAGGAGGGGTACCTGTGTCCTCGGATGACGGGTGGATACTGTAGGGGGGGTACCTGTGTCCTCGGATGACGGGTGGATACTGTAGGAGGGGTACCTGTGTCCTCGGATGACGGGTGGATACTGTAGGAGGGGTACCTGTGTCCTCGGATGAGGGGTGGATACTGTAGGAGGGGTACCTGTGTCCTCGGATGAGGGGTGGATACTGTAGGAGGGGTACCTGTGTCCTCGGATGAGGGGTGGATATTGTAGGAGGATACCTGTGTCCTCAGATGAGGGGTGGATATTGTAGGAGGATACCTGTGTCCTCAGATGAGGGGTGGATATTGTAGGAGGATACCTGTGTCCTCAGATGAGGGGTGGATATTGTAGGAGGATACCTGTGTCCTCAGATGAGGGGTGGATATTGTAGGAGGGGTACCTGTGTCCTCGGATGAGGGGTGGATACTGTAGGAGGGGTACCTGTGTCCTCGGATGACGGGTGGATACTGTAGGAGGGGTACCTGTGTCCTCGGATGAGGGGTGGATACTGTAGGAGGGGTACCTGTGTCCTCGGATGAGGGGTGGATATTGTAGGAGGATACCTGTGTCCTCAGATGAGGGGTGGATATTGTAGGAGGATACCTGTGTCCTCAGATGAGGGGTGGATATTGTAGGAGGATACCTGTGTCCTCAGATGAGGGGTGGATATTGTAGGAGGGGTACCTGTGTCCTCGGATGAGGGGTGGATACTGTAGGAGGGGTACCTGTGTCCTCGGATGACGGGTGGATACTGTAGGAGGGGTACCTGTGTCCTCGGATGAGGGGTGGATACTGTAGGAGGGGTACCTGTGTCCTCGGATGAGGGGTGGATATTGTAGGAGGATACCTGTGTCCTCAGATGAGGGGTGGATATTGTAGGAGGATACCTGTGTCCTCAGATGAGGGGTGGATATTGTAGGAGGGGTACCTGTGTCCTCGGATGAGGGGTGGATATTGTAGGAGGATACTTGTGTCCTCGGATGAGGGGTGGATACTGTAGGAGGGGTATCTGTGTCCTCGGATGAGGGGTGGATATTGTAGGAGGATACTTGTGTCCTCGGATGAGGGGTGGATACTGTAGGAGGGGTATCTGTGTCCTCGGATGAGGGGTGGATATTGTAGGAGGATACCTGTGTCCTCAGATGAGGGGTCGATATTGTAGGAGGGGTACCTGTGTCCTCGGATGAGGGGTGGATACTGTAGGAGGGGTACCTGTGTCCTCGGATGAGGGGTGGATATTGTAGGAGGGGTACCTGTGTCCTCAGATGAGGGGTGGATACTGTAGGAGGGGTACCTGTGTCCTCGGATGAGGGGTGGATACTGTAGGAGGGGTACCTGTGTCCTCGGATGAGGGGTGGATACTGTAGGGGTGGTATCTGTGTCCTCAGATGAGGGGTGGATATTGTAGGAGGATACCTGTGTCCTCAGATGAGGGGTGGATATTGTAGGAGGGGTACCTGTGTCCTCGGATGAGGGGTGGATACTGTAGGAGGGGTACCTGTGTCCTCAGATGAGGGGTGGATATTCTAGGAGGATACCTGTGTCCTCAGATGAGGGGTGGATATTGTAGGAGGGGTACCTGTGTCCTCAGATGAGGGGTGGATACTGTAGGAGGGGTACCTGTGTCCTCAGATGAGGGGGTGGATATTGTAGGAGGATACCTGTGTCCTCGGATGAGGGGTGGATATTGTAGGAGAGGCACCTGTGTCCTCGGATGAGGGGTGGATATTGTAGGAGAGGCACCTGTGTCCTCGGATGAGGGGTGGATATTGTAGGAGAGGCACCTGTGTCCTCGGATGAGGGGTGGATATTGTAGGAGAGGCACCTGTGTCCTCGGATGAGGGGTGGATGTTGTAGCAGAGGCACCTGTGTCCTCGGATGAGGGGTGGATATTGTAGGAGAGGCACCTGTGTCCTCGGATGAGGGGTGGATATTGTAGGATACCTGTCCTCAGATGAGTGGTGGATATTGTAGGGGGATACTTGTGTCCTCAGATGAGGGGTGGATATTGTAGGAGGGGTACCTGTGTCCTCAGATGAGTGGTGGATATTGTAGGAGGGGTACCATTGTACTCAGATGAGGGGTTGATACTGTAGGGGGATACCTGTGTCCTCAGATAAGGGGTGGATATTGTAGGAGGATACCTGTGTCTTCAGATGAGTGTTGGATATTGTAGGGTGGTCAGATTTAAATCTAGACAGCTTCCTCATTTGAGGACACACATTTCTCACTACATTATCCACCTCTTCTTCTGAGGACACAGGCATCCCCTTACAATATCCACCACTGGCCTGAGGACACAGGTATCCCTCCGACAACATCCACCACCCGTCTGAGGACACAGGTATCCCCCTTTCAATATCCACCACTCATCTGAGGACACAGGTATTCTCAGATGAGTGGTGGATATTGCTGGGGGATACCTGTGTCCTTGGATGAGTGGTGGATGTTGTGGGAGGACCTGTGTCCTCAGGCGAGTGGTGGATATTGTAGAGGGATACCTGTATCCTCTGGCGAGTGGTGGATATTGTAAGGGAATACCTGTGTCCTCACAAGAAAAGGTGGATAATGTAGTGAAAAATCTGTGTCCTCAAATGAAAAGGCTGTCTAGATTTAAATCTGACCAACCCTCAGTTCCCCTCAACTTTAACCTCAACCCCTTTCCTAACCCTCCTTTTCCCTCAATTTTCTCCCCTCTCTTCTTGCCCTTCCACCCCTCCCCTGCTCCCTTCTTTCCACTCCTACCTACATCCTCAGATGAATACCAGTGTAGTGTGATATCTAGATACCTTGGCGGCACGCCCTGGTGACACACACAGGTTTAGAAGAGGTATGATAAGGCTCATGCAAGGAGAGAGTGAACCTAGTGACGACCAGTGAAGAGGAGGGGACCAGGAGTTGTGAATCGACCCCCGCAACCACAATTAGGTGAATACACACACACACACACACACACACACACACACACACACACACACACACACACACACACACACACACACACACACACACACACACAGTTTTGATTATATAGTAGAGTTACAAGTGGAGAAGGTAACAGGAACTGAAGGGGACAGGCCAAACTATAAAAGGGGGGACTATACAGGTATGAGAAACTTCCTGCAGGAGGTTCAGTGGGACAGAGAAATGGTAGGAAAATCAGTAAACGAGATGATGGAATACGTGGCAACAAAGTGCAAGGAGGCAGAGGAAAGGTTTGTTCCCAAGGGAAACAGAAATAATAGGAAGATCAAAACGAGTCCTTGGTTTACCCGAAGGTGTAGGGAGGCAAAAACTAAGTGCAACAGAGAATGGAAAAGGTACAGGAGGCATAGGACCCAGGAAAACAAGGAGATTAGTAGAAGAGCCAGAAACGAGTATGCACAGATAAGGAGGGAGGCCCAGCGACAGTATGAAAACGACATAGCATCGAAAGTCAAATCTGACCCGAAACTGCTGTATAGCCACATTAGGAGGAAGACAACAGTCAAGGACCAGGTGATAAGGCTGAGGAAAGAAGGTGGAGAACTCACAAGAAACGATCAAGAGGTATGTGAGGAGCTCAACACGAGATTTAAGGAAGTATTTACAGTAGAGACAGGAAGGCCTCTGTTGGGACAGACCAGATGGGGACACCAGCAAGGAATACACCAACAAGTGTTGGACGACATACATACAGATGAGGAGGAGGTGAAGAAACTGCTAAGGGACATCGATACCTCAAAGGCAATGGGACCGGACATCTCCCCGTGGGTCCTTAGAGAGGGAGCAGATATGTTGTGCGTGCCACTTACCACAATCTTCAACACATCCCTGGAAACTGGGCAACTACCTGAGGTATGGAAGACGGCAAATGTAGTTCCCATTTTTAAAAAAGGAGAGAGAAAAGAGGCACTAAACTATAGACCTGTGTCATTGACGTGTATAGCATGCAAAGTTATGGAGATTATCAGGAGGAGAGTGGTGGAGCACCTGGAACGGAACAAGAGTATAAATGCCAACCAGCACGGATTCATGGAAGGCAAATCCTGTGTCACAAACCTTCTGGAGTTTTATGATAAAATAACAGAAGTAAGACACGAGAGAGAGGGGTGGGATGATTGCATCTTCTTGGACTGCAAGAAGGCCTTTGACACAGTTCCTCACAAGAGATTAGTGCAGAAGCTAGAGCATCAGGCGCATATAACAGGAAGGGCACTGCAATGGATCAGAGAATACCTGACAGGGAGGCAACAACGAGTCATGGTACGTAATGATGTATCACAGTGGGCACCTGTGACGAGCGGGGTCCCACAGGGGTCGGTCCTAGGACCAGTGCTATTTTTGGTATATGTGAACGATATGATGGAAGGGTTAGACTCAGAAGTTTCCGTGTTTGCAGATGATGTGAAGTTAATGAAGAGAATTAAATCAGATGAGGACCAGGCAGGACTTCAAAGAGACCTGGACAGACTGGACACCTGGTCCAGCAGATGGCTTCTCAAATTTAATCCTGCCAAATGCAAAGACATGAAGATAGGGGAAGGGCACAGAAGACCACAGACAGAGTATAGGCTAGGTGCCAAAGACTGCAAACCTCACTCAAGGAGAAAGATCTTGGGGTAAGTATAACACCGAGCATGTCTCCGGAAGCACACATCAACCAGATAACTGCTGCAGCATATGGGCGCCTGGCAAACCTGAGAACAGCATTCCGATACCTTAGTAAGGAATCGTTCAAGACACTGTACACCGTGTATGTCAGGCCCATACAGGAGTATGCAGCACCTGTTTGGAACCCGCACTTGATAAAGCACGTCAAGAAACTAGAGAAAGTACAAAGGTTTGCGACAAGGTTAGTTCCAGAGCTAAGGGGAATGTCCTATGAAGAAAGATTAAGGGAAATTGGCCTGACGACACTGGAGGACAGGAGAGTCAGGGGAGACATGATAACGACATATAAAATACTGCGTGAAATAGACAAGGTGGACAAAGACAGGATGTTCCAGGGAGGGGACACAGAAACAAGAGGCCACAATTGGAAGTTGAAGACACAAATGAGTCAGAGAGATATTAGGAAGTATTTCTTCAGTCATAGAGTTGTCAGGCAGTGGAATAGCCTAGAAAATGACGTAGTGGAGGCAGGAACCATACACAGTTTTAAGACGAGGTTTGATAAAACTCATGGAGCGGGGAGAGAGAGGGCCCAGTAGCAACCGGTGAAGAGGCGGGGCCAGGAGCTAAGACTCGACCCCTGCAACCACAAATAGATTAGTACAAATAGGTGAGTACACACACACACACAGACCTGTATCACTAACGTGTATAGTATGCAAGGTCATGGAGAAGATCATCAGGAGGAGAGTGGTGGGGCACCTGGAAAGAAACAAGTGTATAATTGACAACTAGCACGGTTTCAGGGAAGGAAAATCCTGTGTCACAAACCTACTAGTTTTATGACAAGGTGACAGAAGTAAGACAAGAGAGAGAGGGGTGGATCGACTGCATATTTTTGGACTGCAAGAAGGCCTTCGACACAGTTCCTCACAAGAGGTTACTGCAAAAGCTAGAGGATCAGGCACACATAACAGGAAAGGCACTGCAATGGATCAGAGAATACCTGACAGGGAGGCAACAACGTGTCATGGTACGCGACGATGTGTCAGAGTGGGCGCCTGTGACAAGCGGGGTTCCACAGGGGTCAGTCCTAGGACCTGTGCTGTTCTTGGTATATGTGAACGACATAACGGAAGGGATAGACTCAGAAGTGTCCTTGTTTGCAGATGATGCGAAGTTAATGAGAAGAATCAAATCGGACGAGGATCAGGCAGGACTACAAAGAGACCTGGACAGGCTACAAGCCTGGTCCAGCAACTGGCTCCTTGAATTTAACCCTGCCAAATGCAAAGTCATGAAGATTGGGGAAGGGCAAAGAAGACCGCAGACACAATATAGTTTAGATGGCCAAGGACTGCAAACCTCACTCAAGGAAAAAGATCTGGGGGTGAGCATAACACCGAGCATATCTCCTGAGGCGCACATCAATCAGATAACTGCTGCAGCATACGGGCGCCTGGCAAACCTACGGATAGCGTTCCGATACCTCAGTAAGGATTCGTTTAAGACTCTGTATACCATTTACGTCAGGCCCATACTGGAGTATGCAGCACCAGTTTGGAATCCACACCTAGTAAAGCACGTCAAGAAATTTGAGAAAGTGCAAAGGTTTGCAACAAGACTAGTCCCAGAGCTACGGGGATTGTCCTACGAAGAAAGGTTGAGGGAAATCGGCCTGTCGACACTGGAGGACAGGAGGGTCTGGGGAGACATGATAACGACATATAAAATACTGCGCGGAATAGACAAGGTGGACAAAGACGGGATGTTCCAGAGAAGGGACACAGACACAAGAGGTCACAATTGGAAGTTGAAGACTCAGATGAATCAAAGGGATGTTAGGAAGTATTTCTTCAGTCATAGAGTAGTCAGGCCGTGGAATAGCCTAGAAAGTGACGTAGTGGAGGCGGGAACCATACATAGTTTTAAGGCGAGGTATGATAGAGCTCATGGGGCAGGGAGAGAGAGGACCTAGTAGCAATCAGCGAAGAGGCGGGGCCAGGAGCTGTGACTCGACCCTTGCAACCACAAATAGGTGAGTACAAATAGGTGAGTACACACTAGGCTAGGTGGCCAAAGACTGCAAACCTCGCTCAAGGAGAAAGATCTTGGGGTGAGTATAACACCGAGCACGTCTCCGGAAGTACATATCAGCCAGATAAATGCTGCAGCATATGGGCGCCTGGCAAACCTGAGAACAGCGTTCCGATACCTTAGTAAGGAATCGTTCAAGACACTGTACACCATGTACGTCAGGCCCATACTGGAGTATGCAGCACCTGTTTGGAACCCACATTTGATCAAGCACGTCAAGAAATTAGAGAAAGTGCAAAGGTTTGCGACAAAGTTAGTTCCAGAGTTAAGGGGATTGTCCTACGAAGGAAGGTTAAGGGAAATTGGCCTGACGACACTGGAGGACACGAGGGTTAGGGGAGACGTGATAACGACATATAGCATACTGCGCGGAATAGACAAGGTGGACAGAGACAGGATGTTCCAGAGATGGGACACAGAAACAAGGGGTCACAATTGGAAGCTGAAGACCCAGATGAGTCAAAGGGATGTTAGGAAGTATTTCTTCAGTCATAGAGTAGGCAGGAAGTGGAATAATCTAGCAAGTGAGGTAGTGGAGGCAGGAACCATACATAGCTTTAAGACGAGGTATGATAAAGCTCATGGAGCAGGGAGAGAGAGGACCTAGTATCACTCAGTGAAGAGGCAGGGCCAGGAGCTGAGTCTCGACCCCTGCAACCACAATTACATAAGTACGTCACAGTGTACACTGGGTGAGATGTCCCAATAAAATATTCTGCAACCTAGTCTTCGTATCTAATACTATTTCAACCCTGCATAAATTTCTTTCGTTCAGTAGGAGGAAAACGTTATTATTATTATTATTATTATTATTATTTAGTAGTACTAGCACTTTTAATAGCAGTAGTAATCATAGGAAGCATTAAACTCGTTCATTGTGTAAGGGAAAACATTATTATTATTATTTAGTAGTAATAATAATAGCACTTTTAGTAGTAGTAGTAATCGCAGAAAGCACTAAACTCGGAGGGGCTGAGCGCAGAGTGGAAATTAGAGCAGGTTGCGCTAGGCTAGGTGCGCATTATCTCAACTTTCTCTACTTGCTGGTTTTCACTAACATTTTCACCATAAATGTTGCTTTTGTTTGTTAATCACGATGACGCCGCATAAACAAGTCAAATATATAATTACATGGGAGAAATTTCCATAAACTTTCAAGAATTTATTTTTTTTGTAGTATATATTTGCTCTTTCGTAAATCGACATTATAAAAATTTCTCACCGTTATTTTTCACATTCAGGTTTCGTTTATAAGTACAGTGGCCCTTACAGGTTTAGTGCTTATGTGTAAACAACAACAGTAATAATTTTATGTAAATCTATAAACTTTACTTTCTATATACTGTGAAAAGTATATATGTTAATGTGTATGTACTTAGGCTGCAGTGTATATACACCTGTAGTGGTATATGTCTCGGTATATATAAACTTACTTTAATCTATACATCAGGTATTGAAAAAATCTTTACTGGTGGTTCACTTGCACAAGTAAAGAAAAGGCTGCCTTAAATAGCCTTCACGTAGTGGATAGGCTTCAAACCCAATTAACCAAACGATCATCTTAAATTTACGACAGAAAGCTATAAAGCAAATTATGTAAATGGGAGAGAAAAACGCCTGGCAGCAAAGTAATGTATCAAAAGTTTCTTAATTCGCTGGAAACTGTTATATACCGTGTGAAACTGCGTCAGCTATGTTAATAATCTTTATTTCTACAAGTACATGTACTAGGTATACAGTCCTAGCTGACATCAATGACATACTACTATATGCGAAACCCATTCTTATGCAGAGCATTTCGAACAAATTAGGTCACTTTTGTCCTAGGATGTGACACACACCAGTCGACTAACACTCAGGTACCCATTTTACTGCTAGTTGAACACTGGACAACAGGTGTCTTAAGGAAACGTCTTAATGTTTCCACCCGTACCGGGGATCAAACCACGGACCTCAGCGTGTGAGCCGAGTGCGCTACCAATCGTTCTAGTGGGATATATTCCCATGTTCTGTACTCGTTAGTGTTAGGTACTCACTGGGGTGTAATGAAGCATAATCAAGTACCCAAGAATGATACAGGGATTCAGACAATGGTGGCTTTAATCATAGCCTTAATTTTTCAAGGGGTAGACTGGTAAGCCAGTGGAAGGCCTCGGTCAGATGACCAAAAGCTCCAGCTGCGGGTCATCATATGACTAAACACAGGGTATATACACCGTGTGGTGTATCTGTATATACGCCGACAGTTCATCTTAATCTCTACTTCAGGGATTAAAGTATTCTTGACTGGTAGTGGAAAGGTTATTCACGCAGCGTGAATGACCCTCGTACAGTCGACAGAATTAAATCTAAGATACTGAGCACCTCTTTTTTCCCAGCTGCCTCCCCTCCCCCGGTCACTAGAAACCAAATACAGATTTATCTTAGATATGTTTGGTAAACTTAGCTATTTGTGCAATGTGAAGTTAGACTGCTAGGTTAGTTTGGTGCAAAATTCAATATTAGCGTATAAAAAAAAATACTCGTATATCTTGTCACACATTTTGATTGGGAATGCTCAAGTGACCCCAAATTATGCTGAAGGTTAATAGAGAAACTTTCATTCATTCCTATGCACACACGAACGACGTACGCACTTTGAAATACGTGCATGTCTGAACAAAAGCGCATACGGATACACATACTCACGTAATTACGCATGTAGCACTCATGCACACACTCAGACGCGTGTTGCAAGGCTGCTAGTGTTAGTAATGGTGAGTTGAGGGATGTCTAAACTATAAGAGCCTTGAGAGAGACTCATTATATACTGTTATGGTCAATTCTTCAACCACTGTATAACTAGTTTAGTGGGAGAGCCACTTGAGAGGTAAGCACTCACACACTCACTCACACACACACACACACACACACACACACACACACACACACACACACACACACACACACACACACACACACACACACACTCTTTTACCTTGTTCATACTCCAGCAGCACGTCATATAAAAAAAAAATCACTTGTCCCCCGTTCAACACGCATGCCGGCAGGATGCACAAACCTTTACCTCTCAATAGTCCTGTCCTTCTAACCCTCTACATTTTGTCCCTTATATCTTCCATTCAACCCTTTATGTGGTGTCCCTTATACCTTTCATCCACTCTTGATTCATGAACTTATTAAACAGCCTGTCTTGCTTCATGTCTAAATTAAAAAAAAAAAAAACTATCTTAGCAACCTCTCCCTTGTCCCCTGAATTGTATCACACCAACGAGCTAATTTCTCCACTCCTTAGTTTTTGTATAATTACGGCAGATACTAATCTAGGTGCACATATCCCCCTGCCTCTAGCCTCCTCCTCACCGCAATATCGATAATGTCATGCCTCACACCCATGAAAAATACTGTCACAATACTCTTATACATTACAGTTTTACATCCATGACAAACTTCATTCTTTCCACAGGCTCTACAAAACAACAGCTACCTTATTTCCCACATCTATTTGCTGATTGTCTTAAACTTTCATACACCCATCTGCCCACATCATCTCACAAATAAATAAATATCGGTTATTCACTTCTTCCATACTTCATTGGACTCTTACGTCCAGTCTTTCACGTCAGAGACATTAACTTTTATCTTCAAAGGTAAATACATACATACCAAGGGGATGTTAGAAAGTGTTTCTTAACAGAGTAACAGAACAATAACCTGGGATACAAGAAGAGTCAGTTAAACTCTGCTGCTGTAACTACAAACACTGAAGACGGTATACCAGCAAACCTATGCTCGAAACAGGCTGTGAAGAAAAGTAACTCATTACAAACCAAGTTTTTAGTGGGAAAACTTTTCGCTCTGTGTAAGGTTCATCAAGTTATGACTTGTAGAGCTCCCAAACAAAGCGAAATGTTGTCCCAATAAAAATTTTTGTGCATGTAAGATCATTTCCATCAGTGAAACATTAAGACACAACTCAAGAGATTTGTTTACAAATTTAAGAGTGTCCTAGCTTTAGGAGGATATTGCTATTAACCTTTGCTGCCTACCTATTGTAGGACTCGTGCTCACCTGAACATCTCACTAGCTACTTGGGTTAAGCCCTGGTGCTATCTCTTCCTCTTATAACCTTCCTCTCACCAATCTATTCGTTCCCTATCCCCACTTCCCCGCTCACATCAAAAGGGTCTTACCTAAACTCTCTTTTCTTGTCTTGAACATCTCTGAGGGGCAAAGAGGTGAGAGAGGAACGAAGGTGAGGAGTGGTGGTAATGTGGATGAACGCTAATGATAAACAAGGAGAGGAGAACGGAAGACAGAGAAGGACGTACCTGAGGGAGAGAAGAACGCCCAAGGGACGTGGTGGGGGGAACGCCCTGGGGGAGAGGGAGGAGGAGAAAACTCCCCGGGGTTAGGGAACGAGGCAATGGGAAAGTCACGTGACCTTCCCTTCAAATATTTTACACATTTTCGGGTTAACTGCGTGAGACAAAATGGTTGCGACCGTCCTGTTGGCGTAGGAGGTGCAGATCATGGTCTCCATTCACCCACACCATCAAACACCATCATACACACAAATCGGTGCCTTGAGGATGCAACAACAATGAAAGCGACAACAGAATAATAGCAATAAGAACAGGCGCAACAACACTTACAGCAACAAGAACAGTCACAAGAACAGAAGCCGCAACGACCACAGGAACAACAAGTGCAGCGCTGTGATGGGTCCTGGAGGCAGCAGTGTGCAGGCGTCTAATCAGGCGAAGTTGACAAGAGTCAACACTCGCCTGGAAACTCACGCTGCTGAGAGCCGCGCTACACCGCGCTCATGACGGTCATTGCTCCCAGCAACCGCACTTGCTCCAGGACCACCACCTGCTCCAGCACCGACACCTGCTGCAGTACCAGTTCCAGCACCTGCTCCAGCACCAGCACCTGCTCCAGCACCGACACCTGCTGCAGTACCAGTTCCAGCACCGACACCTGCTGCAGTACCAGTTCCAGCACCGACACCTGCTGCAGTACCAGTTCCAGCACCTGCCCCAGCACCAGCACCTGTTCCAGCACCGACACCTGCTGCAGTACCAGTTCCAGCACCTGCCCCAGCACCAGCACCTGCTCCAGCACCGACACCTGCTGCAGTACCAGTTCCAGCACCTGCTCCAGCACCACCACCTGCTCCAGAACACCACCTGCTCACCATATGACTGACACCCACGTCAGAAGGCACTTGTCCTGACGAAGAAACCGGCACCTACCTAGACACAGAAACGGAAAGCAATACACGCCTGACCTAACACATTACTCTCATATTCACGAAGAAGCGCTAAATCCGTCAGGGTCGTACAGCGCCTGGGAAATGGGAGGTAATCCTGTAAGATCCGGGGAAGAGTAAGGTAGCTCTAATACCTGAACGGGGTCACACATACAACAGGGTCACACATACAATAGGGTCACACAACGGGGCCACACAAACAACGGGGCCACACATACAACGGGGCCACACATACAATGGGGCCACACATACAACGGGGCCACATACAATGGGGCCACATACAACGGGGTCGCACATACAACGGGGCCACACATACAACGGGGTCACACATACAACGGGGTCACACATACAACGGGGCCACACATACTATGGAGCCACACATACTACGGAGCCACACATACAATGGGGCCACACATACAACGGGGCCACACATACAACGGGGTCACACATGCAACGGGGTCACACATACAACGGGGCCACACATACAACAGAGCCACACATAAAATGGGACCACACATACAACGGGGCCACACATACAACGGGGTCACACATACAATGGAGCCACACATACAACGGAGCCACACATACAACGGGGCCATGCATACAACGGGGCCACATACAACGGGGTCACACATTCAACGGGGACACACACATACGAGGCCACATACAACGGGGCCACACATACAACGGAGCCACACATACAATGGGGCCAAACATACAACGGGGCCACACATACAACGGGGTCACACATGCAACGGAGCCACACATAAAATGGGACAACACATACAACGAGGCCGCACATACAACGGGGCCACACATACAACGGGGTCACATACAACGGGACCGCACATACAACGGGGCCACATGCAACGGGGCCACACATACAACGGGGCCACACATACAACGGGGTCACATACAACGGGGTCACACAATGGAGCAACACATACAACGAAGCCACACATACAATGGGGCCACATACAACGGGGCCACACATACAACGGGGCCACACATACAACGGAGCCACACATACAACGGGGCCACATATACAACGGGGCCACACATAACGGGGCCCACACATTCAACGGGGCCACATACAACGGGGCTAAATACAACGGGGCCACACATACAACGTGGTCACACATACAACGGAGCCACACATACAACGGAGCCACACATACAACGGAGCCACACATACAACGGAGCCACACATACAACGGGGCTAAATACAACGGGGCCACACATACAACGTGGTCACACATACAACGGAGCCACACATACAACGGAGCCACACATACAACGGAGCCACACGTACAACGGGGCCACATGTACAACGGGGCCACACGTACAACGGGGCCACACGTACAACGGGGCCACACGTACAACGGGGCCACACGTACAACGGGGCCACACGCACAAAGTGGGAGGCTGTTTCAGTGCCAAGTCATTTAACGTTTTCAAACTCCCGAGACACTGCTGTCAAATAAGTGACATTATGTCTCAACCTTCATGGCTGTCTCTCATGGTTATGACACCTTGCTGCTGCAAGTATTGGAGATGGTGAAGCAGGCTGCGGGAGGCAGGCAGCGTGAGAGGAGAGAGAGGTGATGAGGTAAGGCAACGGGAAGGGAAGGCAGACAGTAGGGGAAGGGAGTGCACAAGATTACACGAGTACGCGAGAGTACATGAGAACTCATGAGAGTACACGTAAAGGGAAGATATAGAAAATCTTAAAAGTGAAGTGTGGGCAGAATATTGGGAGGGCTAAGAGAAGGGTAAAGGAGAGAAAGGGAGGGAGGGTAGAAGAGAGGGTAAAGGAATAAGCGAGTTATGGATGAGCGGGAGAAGGGAAGGAAAGGGAAGGGAGATAAGAGGGAGGGTAGGCTGTAAGGACTGGGAGAGGGGGGGGGGATGATGGGTGAGAAGTAAGGAACAATGGGTGAAGAGGAAAATAATTACGTGATAGGATAAGAGTTGACTCTTAATGATGTTTGGGTCAAGGCGATGTGACACACAGACAGACACACACACACACACACACACACACACACACACACACACACACACACACACACACACACACACACCACAGACGGAGTACAGTCTAGGGGGCCACAGACTACAAACCTCACTCAAGGAAAAAGATCTTCGGGTGAGTATAACACCAGGCACATCTCCTGAAGCGCACATCAACCAAATAACTGCTGCAGCATATAGGCGCCTAGCAAACCTCAGAACAGCATTCCGACATCTTAATAAGGAATCGTTCAGGACCCTGTACACCGTGTACGTTAGGCCCATATTGGAGTATGCGGCACCAGTTTGGAACCCACACCTAGCCAAGAACGTAAAGAAACTAGAGAAAGTGCAAAGGCTTGCAACAAGACTAGTCCCAGAGTTAAGAGGTGTGTCCTATGAGGAGAGGTTAAGGGAAATCAACCTGACGACACTGGACGACAGGAGAGATAGGAGGGACATGATAACGACTTATAAAATACTGAGAGGAATTGACAAGGTGGACAAAGACAGGATGTTCCAGAGACTGGACACAGCAACACGGGGACACAGTTGGAAGCTGAAGACACAGATGAATCAAAGGGATGTTAGGAAGTATTTCTTCAGCCACAGAGTAGTCAGGAAGTGGAATAGTTTGGGAAGCGATGTAGTGGAGGCAGGATCCATACATAGCTTTAAGCAGAGGTATGATAAAGCTCATGGTTCAGGGAGAGTGACCTAGTAGCGACCAGTGAAGAGGCGGGGCCAGGAGCTTGGACTCGACCCCTGCAACCTCAACTAGGTGAGTACACACACACACACACACACACACACACACACACACACAAGCACACATACATTCTTCGTCACAATGACCATAAACATACAGGGAGACGCAGACCTCAAACTTAACATAATGAAGACAGCCTCAACCTTGCCTGTGAAACACCTGCATATCAGAAGACACAGACATGACAGCGTCACTATCAACACACCCGGAGAATGATGGCACAGATTCTGCTCACCTGGGCCCAATCAAACATACCTGGGGAGAAGACCAACATACATAAGAACTCTGTAACATACATACTCACACATGCAAAGATAAATAAAACG